>NC_141018.1:30510226-30716472 GCF_052327205.1 Somniosus microcephalus
GGGGAGTTTTTTTTTTTTTTTTTTTTAAGTGCCGTATATTTCGGAGGAACTATTTGACACAGTCCAGACTAAGCACCGCTGTGGTTGCCATGTGCTCTCGGCGGACACCTATCAACACAAAAGGCATACACGTGCTAATTTGATGTGAAGGCTGAATTCATAGATTTGAACAAGTCGATTCCGCTCCCATACCCATCAGGTGCGCAGCTCTGTATCCTCTCGGCCAATTAGGTGCCAGCTTGGCTCACACATTTTGTTGCACTCGCACCTCCTGGTCAGAGGTGGGTTCACGCCTCACTCCAGGATTTCAGCACGTGATCCCAACTGAAGTTCCAGTGAAGCACAGAGGGAGTACCGCGAGTGGAAAGTACGACACGGTTCAGTGAGGTCCCATTTGCCTGTGCCGGTGATTCAGCTGGACATTAAAGACCCCATCCCAAACTGCGAAGAGGAGCAGTGTGTCCTGGGCCAACATTCCTCCCTCAACCACCAAAAAACAGATTCATTGGCAACTCATCTCATTAGAAGAGGTAGGTTTTAAGGAATGTCTTGAAAGGAAGAGAGAGGGGCAGCGGGGTTTAGGGCCTAGGTGACTGAAAGCACGGCCACCGATGGTGGAGCGAAGGAAATTAGAGATGCGCAAGAGACAGAGATTGGAGGAGCGCAGAGATCTCGGAGGGTTGCGGGCTGGAGGAGGTTACAGAGATAGGGAGGGATTTGAACACAAGCACGAGAATATTAAAAATCGAGCCGTTATCGGAATGGGAGCCAATGTAGGTCAGCGAGTACAGGAGTGATGGGTCAACGGGACTTGCTGCGAGTTAGGATAGAGGCAGCAGATTTTACAACGAGCTCAAATTTGCGGAGGGTGGTAAGTGGGAGGCCGGCCAGGCGAGCTTTGGAATCCTGGAGTCTAGCAGTAACAAAGGTCTGGATTAGCTGAAGTTTACATGTTAACTGAGCTCAAGGGTTAACTTTCCAACAACACTCAAGACGCTCGACACCATCCAGGACAAAGCAGGCCGCTTGATTGGCACCCCATCCACCACCTTAAACATTCACTCCCTCCACCACTGGCGCACCGTGGCTGCAGTGAGTACCACCTACAAGATGCACTGCAGCAACTCGCCAAGGCTTCTTCGGCAGCACCTCCCAAACCCATGACCTCTACCACCTAGAAGGACAAGGGCAGCAGGCGCATGGGAACACCACCACCTCCAAGTTCCCCTCCAAGTCACACACCATCCCAACTTTGGAAATATATCGCCGTTCCTTCATCGTCGCTGGGTCAAAATCCTGGAACTCCCTCCCTAACAGCACTGTGGGAGTACCATCACCACATGGACTGCAGCGGTTCAAGAAGGTGGCTCACCACTACCTTCGCAAGGGCAATAAATGCTGGCCTCGCCAGCGACACCCACATCCCATAAATGAATTAAAACAACTGCAATTTAGCTCTCAAATTCTGAAGTAATTTTCACTAAGAATCCATTTGTTTAATGTACGTGAGAGAGAAGCAGGGTATGGGGGACATCTTCACACAGACATAATTCAGTAGTGTCTGCATCTGCTGAATCTCTGCTGTGCCTAGGGTGAATAGTAAGATACTATTTTTTTTAATAAAAGAGAGTACTTCTGTACTTGCCTGTTGTGCGCTACCTCTCGCTGTGGTTGTTTGCTGGTCCTTGCCCATTTTACGGAAGTTCTCCGAATACTGCTTGTTTTCTTCAAACGCAATGTCCAACCTCTCTCGAAGTTTCTTCAACTCTTCATGAACCTTCGACTGCCCACCAGCAACCATTTGCAACTCCCGCTGACCCTCCGTCTCAAAGGCATCCTCATCTATAAACGTTCAGATGATTTAAGAAAATGAAGTCTTGAATTGAACGCACACGCGCACGCCTATAGTGTCAGCTGTGGCTCAGTGGGTAGCACACACACCTGAGTCAGAAGGTTGTGGGTTCAAGTCCCACTCCAGGGACTTGAGCTCATAAAGCTAGGCTGACACTCCCAGTGCAGTGCTGAGGGAGTGCCGCACTGTCAGAGGTGCCGTCGTTCAGAGGAGACGTTAAACTGAGGCCCCGTCTGCTTTCTCAGGTGGATGTAAAAGATCCCATGGCACTATTTCGAAGAAGAGCAGGGGAGTTGTCCCCGGTGTCCTGGCCAATATTTCTCCCTCAATCAACATAACAAAAAGAGATCAGGTGATTATCACATTGCTTTTTGTGGGAGCTTGCTGTGCGCAAATTGGCTGCCGCGTTTCCCACATTACAACAGTGACTCCACTCCAAAAAAGTACTCCATTGGCTGTAAAGCGCTTTGAGACGTCCGGTGGTCATGAAAGGCGCTACAGAAATGCAAGTCTTGCTTTTTATAGATTCAGAATAAAGCTCACTCTATACTGCCCCAACAATGACCTAGATTTTCTGATCTGCGTAATTGTAAAATAAATGGGTAAAAAAAAAAATGCCAATCAGAAAATCTAGTCCAATGTCAAGAACCCAAGAGCAAGGTGATGTTTCCATTTCTCGCATCAAGAACAGAATGGGGCTCTTTTCTCTGGAAAGGCGGCTGCGGGGGGTGACCTGATAGAGGTCTTCAAGATTTCCACTTCTGGAGAAGACCATAAATACAAGATAGTCACTAATAAATACAATATGGAATTTAGGAGAAACTTCTTTACCCAGAGTGGTGAGAATGTGGAATTCGCTCCCACAAGGAGTAGTTGAGGCGAATAGTATAGATGCATTTACGGGGAAGCTCGATACACACGAGGGAGAAAGGAATAGGATATGTTGATGGGGCGAGATGAAGAGGGGTGCGATGAGGCTCGTGTGGAGCATAAACACTGGCACGGACCAGTTGGGCCGAATGGCCTGGTTCTGTGCTGTTAATTCTGTGTAAAGTTCCCACTAAGAACAAATTGAATTCTGATCAATATTGTGTTACTGACAGAGAACAGGATAACCCCCAATCACCCCCCCCCCCACTGTCATATCACGCAATAGCCTCACAGCTGGCAAAGACCAGAGACATAGTCACTGCATCAATCATGGCTGAACTTGAATCCATCTCCCAAAGTGACCAGATGCTGCTCAAACCCATCGTCAACCAGTCCAATTCCAATGGTTTTAATTGTTTTCTGATGAGTCAGTCGTAAAGTCATAACGGCACAGAAAAGAGGCCATTCGGCCCATCGAGTCCGTGCCGGATGACTGACGACAATATAACTGGTGCCCAGGGTGAGAGGAGGGGCACCATCATTATTTAATACGTATATAGTTTTGACTACCGGAGTTCTGAAAAAGTACTGTGCTCCAAATTATAAACACTCCCACAAATGACGTACAGCAGAGTAACACCCAAAGTAATTCCAGAATTGCTGCAAATCAACCTCTCGACTTTGGCAAGGAAGCGATTCTACGGATCTCCAGGTCTCACTGGGGTTAATTCCGACTTTGGTCGATAGTGTAAAGACAGGGCGATCTCAGGTCAGCCGCTCGTTCTACACCTTTCTTTGCTTTTCTTCTTCACGGAAGTCACATAACGAGTGGCCAATCCAATATCGGCCGTTTTACATTATCGCCTAAATTTTTAAATTGCTCCCACTGACCCAAACGCAGACAGCTGACCACGTAAAAGATACAGCGGTCTTGGAGGGAGCACAGCAACGATTTGCCAGGATGCTACCCGAGATGATTGGATTTACTTATAATGAGATACTGGGTAAACTTTAGTTATATTCCTTGGAGACGAGAAGCTGATTTGATTGAGATGTTTAAAATAATAATGGGGTTTGACAAAATAGACAGATAATGATTCTTCCCTCTAGGAGGGAATCGGGGAACAAGGAGACATAATCCTGAAAGCTGAACCAAGGCAGTTAAAGTAAAGAATATGCCACTCTTTCAAAATGTCCGACCAGCACCCTACCTGGTGTGTTCAGCTCAGGGTGTTCTTTCTGAAATTCATCTTTTCGTTTTTCCAAGTCTTTCTCAAAGCGCTCGTACTCCTTCTGATACTCCTCCTGTTCTTTATTAGGTATCTGGCTCGAAGTATCCTACACGTCACAACATACACCGTTGGGTGAGCCAGAAAAAAAATTGTATTCTACCATTAAAATGCCCATGGTTTTGCCCATAATCAGTTATACACACACACAAACGTAGTGATGGAGTTGGGAGATTTCATTAACTCACTCTAGTCCCAGCAAGTGGTCAGAACCTGTAACTGCATCGTGATAACTGACGGGGGGGAAAAAACGTTTTTCTTTATTTGTTCTTGGCACATGAGCAGTATTTATTGCTCATCCCTACTTGGCCTGAGGACATTGAGAGTCAAAAACATTGTGTGGGACTGGAGTCACATGTGGGCCACACCGGATAGGGGTGGCAGGTTCCCTTCCCTAACGGACATCAGTTGAACCGGTTGGGTTTTTACCTCAAGCTGGCAATTTCCGTGGTCATTTTTCTGATGCTATACTGACGGAAAATCGTGACAACAGAAAGTAGGGCTTGTGGACAGGAAGTGCTAGTCCTGCGCAGGATTTTTTTTGTTGCATATATATATCTTAAATAGGACCAAAAAGTGAAGTTACTCGGGCATGAGATGTCTGCTTTTCCAATTGCATGTTGAGTGGAAAAAGGCAGACTGATACCTGGGATGGCAGGAATGACATATGAGGAGAGATTGGGTCAATTAGGCTTTTATTTTGCTAGAGTTTAGAAGAATGAGAGGGGATCTCATTGAAGCTTATAAAATTCTAACAGGACTAGATGCAGGAAGGATGTTCCCGATGGCAGGGGAGTCCAGAACCAGGGGTCACAGTCTAAGGATAAGGGGTAAGCCATTTAGGAGAGAAATGAGGAGGAATTTCTTCACCCAGAGAGTGGTGAACCTGTGGAATTCTCTACCACAGAAGGCAGTAGAGGCCAATTCATTAAATATATTCAAGAAGGAGTTAGATATATTTCTTAAGGCTAAAGGGATATGGGGAGAAAGCAGGGACAGGGTACTGAATTTGGATGATCAGCCATGATCTCATTAAATGGCGGAACAGGCTCGAATGGCCGACTCCTGCTCCTATCTTCTATATTCAAATTATTGTGTATAATATCACACACACACACACACACACACACACACACACACACACACACACACACACACACACACACACACACACACACACACACACACACACACACACACACACACACACACACACACACACACACACACACACACACACACACACACACACACACACACACACACACACACACACACACACACACACACACACACACACACACACACACACGTACGTTAAGGGCTAATATTCGAACTTCTTTGTATCGTGGACCAACAGACTTTCCAAAATAAACAGGATGGCTTTGAAGTGTCACGAGAAGAAAGCATAGCATACCTTCTGCTTTTAGTGTCTGAGTGTTACATACGAGAAGTGCTGGTGCAAAGAAATAAGGGACAGTAATGGCATCAGCCATGAGTGATTAAGGTGTAACTTTGGTGGCTAGAGTAATAAACGTCGGTAGAGGGATCATTAACTGTAATATGGAACGATGACGGTTAATAAGGCCCACTCTTCAAAGGATTCAAGAACAGTTGAGTCAGGAATTCTTGCTCGAGAGATGTATCTTTGAAGTAAATAATCGTTTACGGTTTTCAAAAGGATTCAGGGACAGATACATCATGAGCAACGTTTCCTGCTAAGCTGCGCAGCGGTCTGGAGGTCCCGCGCAGGCCGCTCACCAGCTTTTGCATGGATGCAATTGCGCATGCGCAAAAATTTGAATGGGCCGCGCAGCCAGTTAAAGGGACCTCGCACAAAAAAAGTTAGAGGGAACGTTGATCCCGAGGTCATATCTGTCACATGTACCATTGATGTTGGCAAAATATGGTGTATAGAGGAGCATGGTTTTCAACAGTTCTTTGGAAGGTTAGAGAGATAGAACTAGAAACCGAAAGCCACTCTGTGTACAGCATAGATCGACACCTATACTGGATAGTCTGTTCCATGTATTCCACCATCAAGTGTCTCGTGCTTACTCGAAGCGTGTCGTTGTGAATCATGGAAGGGAGGAGGTTGACCAACAGTTGAATGTTAACAGCACACACACATCTCTCCATGAATGTTAGGAATTATAGAAAAATACTTCCAACGCCAATAAAATAGCAAGCTGAAGTCCACATAATTTACATTCAGGATACTCCCTTGATCGGTGAGCACATTTAGTACGCACCAGATAATGGAAAAATGCACCCATAAAACGGACACCCAGACATTTGCAATGACCATAAAGAAGCGTGCTGTTTAAGAAACAGCTGTCATAAATGTGTCTTATTCCCCCACAAAGTAAAAGACCTTTTGAGTTCAAAGCCTTGCCATGTAAAACATTTCAACCCAAGTGTTACATAATGCTAACTGCTTTCATCAGTAAGCTGTTGATTAAAATGTAAGTTAGTATTAGTGAGCTGGCCAGCGTACCTTGGACACTGCCTTTACATTACATACTACGTAGAATGTACAGCACAGAAACAGGCCATTCGGCCCAACTTTTCTATGCCGGTATTCGAGCCTCCTCCAACCCTACGTGATCTCACCCCGTCAGCATACCATTCTATTCCTTTCTCCCTCATACACTTTATCTAGCCGCCTCTTAAATGCATCTATACTATTCGCCTCAACTACTCCATATGGTAGCTAGTTCCAAATTCTAACCACTCTCTGGGTAAAGTAGTATCTCCTAAATTCCTTATTGGATTTATTTGCATCATATTTATGGCTCCTAGTTTTGGACTCACCCTCAGGTAGAAGTAACTCCTCAATGTCTATCCTATCAAACCCCTTCATAATGTTAAAGACCTCTATCAGGTCACCCCTCAGCCTTCCAAAAGAGACCCCCGCCTGTTCGGTCTTTCCGAATAGTCATAACCTCAGTTATTGGCAGCAGGTGCAGGTCCCAACACCTGATCCCCAACAGGCTGCAGGGTTAAGACACCCAACATGGTGTGATGGGAACTAGGATCACAGCACGGTATCTCAGTCTCATCCAAGGAAAAAAGAGAATGTTGAGTAATTAAGGGGACGTCAGAAGCAAAATATTTCTAACAAAGATTTACAACTCAGTAAGTGCATCTCCAACAACAGCAGACACAGTGACATAAATCGTGCCATTTATGTGGAAAGGACTTATGAAATATGCTGGGCGGCCTGCTGGTGGCGCTGTCCAGGGAGAGTATAAATACTCAGGCATGGGCCCAGCTTGCTCGGTGACATTTTGTAAACAGGAACTAGTGAAGGATAACTAGACTTCCATGTTGTGAAACAGTCGAGTAAAGCCTTGTTTAATACTCTGACCAAGTGCCTAGTAGTTTTCTTACATCACACAGTGGGCGAAGTGTAAACTTCAATGGTGCCTCCCACTCCTGTATGCCCACCTCTGCTATAACCCAACATTCCACCCCCAGCCCCCTTCAATTTCCATGGTCTCCCTCGGTCTGGGGGCATGGAGGATTCCATGTGTACGCTGCCAACGCCCAGCTCTGCATTCCACCATTGGCCATGGCTGACTCGGTGTTATCTGACATCAAGTCATGGATGAGCCAGAATTTCCTTCAATTGAACGTCAGGAAGACCAAAGCCATCGTGTTCGCTTCCCTGCCACCCCATCCCCCCCTAAGAAAAAAAAACTCTGTACCCTTGCCACTGATTCCATCTTCCTTCCTGACTGCTCATTCAGGTTGCACCAGATTACTCTCAATCTCAAACCAGAGCTGAGCTCCGGACTCCATCTCCTTGACCGCTCATGTCCACCTCAACATCACCTGCCCCTGCCGTTACTTCACCCTACTGCAGCCAAAGCCACTATCCACACCCGACATCTCCAGACTTGATTTCTCAAAGGCCCCCCTCGCCAGACTCCCGAAACTTCAACACAGCCAAGGTTTCGCTCACATTCTGTTCCCACCATGTCATTGCCAGTTTACCTCGGCTCCTTGTACTCCATTGCATGGATTTCAAATCATCTCCTCTACACATCCATCCACAGCGTGCACTACACCTCGGTGACCTCCTCCACCTTGTCCTGTCACAAGCCCCTTTGCTCCTCCAATTCTGGCCTCCACTGCATCCCTTCCACCCAAACTGAGGGCGGAACTTGTAGTTGTCTTGCCCTTACTCCGGAACTCCCTTCTTCAAGCTTGCTGCCTCGCTTCCTCTCTCTCTACTATAGTAATCTGGGATGTTATGATTAAGGTTATCCACCAGGTGGTGCTGTAGCCAATGCTGCTACTAAGGTCAGAGGTTTGCTTCCTGTTAAGGTCAGAGGTTTGTTTCCTGTATAGGTCAGCACAAGGTGGAATGCCAGGATGCTGATGCAGGCTGTCTGTAAACGTGTTTCCCAGTTGTTAATAAAGTACTCGTGTTAATTCTAACATCTAGCCTCGAGTTCCTTGTTCCACTTTCTGGATTTATCACATCTACCTTTTAACATTTTCTCAAAAACCCACCTGCCTTTGATCACCTCTCCTAACTCTCCCACTTTTTTCTTCTGTAAGGTGGGCATTGATTTTTTCTGGGTTAAAAAGTACAGCATTATTGCAAATCGTTGATGTAATTTGAAAACTGCCAATATGTTGCTGTAGCGACAGCTCCTTTCCAATTCTCAGAACACTTACATAGAAACATAGAAGATAGAAGCAGGAGTAGGCCGTTCGGCCCCTCGAGCCTGCTCCGCCATTTAATGAAATCATGGCTGATCATCCAAATTCAGTACCCTGTCCCTGCTTTCTCCCCATATTCCTTGATCCCTTTAGCCTTAAGAAATATATCTAACTCCTTCTTGAATATATTTAATGAATTGGCCTCAACTGCCTTCTGTGGTAGAGAATTCCACAGGTTCACCACTCTCTGGGTGAAGAAATTCCTCCTCATCTCAGTCCTAAATGGCTTACCCATTATCCTTAGACTGTGACCCCTGGTTCTGGACTCCCCGACCATCGGGAACATCCTTCCTGCATCTAGTCTGTCTAGTCCTGTCAGAATTTTATAAGTTTCAATGAGATCCCCCCTTGTTCTTCTAAACTCCAGCGAGTATAAGCCCAATCGACCCAATCTCTCCTCATAAGTCATTCCTGCCATCCCAGGTATCAGTCTGGTGAATCTTCGCTGCACCCACTCCATGGCAAGAACATCCTTCCTCAGATAAGGCGACCAAAACTGCACACACTACTCAAGGTGTGGTCTAACCAAGGCCCTGTACAACTGCAGTAAGACATCCTTGCTCCGGTACTCGAATCCTCTCGCTATGAAGGCCAGCATACAATTTGCCTTCTTAACCGCCTGTATGCTTACCTTCAGCGACTGGTGCACAAGGACACCCAGGTCTCGTTGCACTTCCCCTTTTCCCAATCTATTGCCGTTCAGATAATAATCTGCCTTCCTGTTTTTGCCACCAAAGTGGATAACCTCGCATTTATCCACATTATACTGCATCTGCCCAATCACCCAACCTGTCCAAATCACACTGGAGTTTCTCAGCATCCTCCTTCCAGCACACACGCCCACCCAGCTTTGTGTCATCTGCAAACTTGGAGATATTACATCTAGTTCCCTCGTCTAGATCATTAATATATATTGTGAATAGCTGGGGTCCTAGCACCGATCCCTGCGGTACCCCACTAGTCACTGCCTGCCACTCTTAACATGCAATGAATTCATCAGTCAGCTATAATCACCAGTCACTGGGGCATGAACTAAACTGGGAAAAATGCTTTGTACAGAACTCTGCTCTGATTACATGCCATCTGTGCCACGACACACAAAATCGACTAGCTGCTTGCCACGTCTTCTCACACGGACCACGGCTAATTTGTTACGCGGCGCGTCTTGCTGGCGTGACTTGTCATCAGCGCAACACCTGTCCAACAAAGGCTGTGCCCCCCACCACCGACACTCACCATTGTCCCAGGCTCGGTCAAGCTGAATGTAATAAATGACACAACATCGTGGTCGTCTGCAAGAGAACAGAGTTATATTTTAGTGTTTTGGTGTTGATGCATTTTGCCCGCTATAGGCAGTGGGCGCTGGCGTGAATCAGTCATTCATGAAAGAAAGACTCATGAAATAATACTGAGCGGCCTATGGGTGGCGCTGTCCAGGGAGAGTATAAATACTTGGGCACGGGCCCAGCTTGCGCAGGACATTCTTAACAGGAACTAGTGAAGGACACAACTAGACCTCCATGTTGTAAAACAGTTGATTAAAGCTTTGTTTAACGCTTAGACCAAGTGCCTAGTAGTTTTCTTACGTCAGGCGCTAAAACCAGAAAGGTAAGTAACCAAATTTTTTTTTTGAAACAGGAAATTTCCACTTAGCATCTGCCTCTCCTACTAGTTAGCAATGGCATCCAGAATCTTATCGCTAAGGTAATCGCACTTTAACCAGGTGCAAACTGCTGATTGAAACTGCTCGAAGACCCAACTTTGCCTGAAATCAGCAGAGCCTTTCAAATCGGTAAGTACTTATTGAACAACAACAACTTGCATTTATATAGCGTCTTTAATAGTAAAACGTCCCAAGGCGCTGCACCGGGGCGTTATCAGACAAAATTTGACGCCGAGCCACGCGGAGATATTAGGGCAGGTGACCAAAAGCTGGGTCAAAGAGGTAATTTTTAAGGAGTGACTTAAAGGAGGTTAGAAAGGTAGAGAAGCGGAGGGGTTTAGGGAGCGAATTCCAGAGCGTAGGGCCTTGTCAGCTGAAGGCACGGCCGCCAAGGATGGAGTGAAGGAAATCGGGGATGGGCAAGAGGCCAGAATTGGAGGACCGCAGAGATCTCGGAGGGTTGTAGGGGCTGGTGGAGGTTACAGAGATAGGGAGGGGTGAGGCCATGGAGGGATTTGAACACGAGGATGAGAATTGTAAAATTGAGGCGCTGCCGGACTGGGAGCCAATGTAGGCCAGCGAGCATGGGTGATGGGTGAACGGGACTTGGTGCGAGATAGAATACGGCCAGCAGAGTTTACAGACGGTGGAAGATAGGCCAGCCGGGAGAGCTCTGGAATAGTCGAGTCTAGAGGCAGCAGCGGCATAGATGAGGGTTACAGCAGCAGATGGGCTGAGGCAGGGACGGAGACGGGCGATGTTAAGGAGGTGGAAATAAGACGGTCTTGGTGATGGAGCGGATACGGGGTTAGAATTTCAGCTCAGGGTCAAATGGGACGGCGAGGTTGTGAACAGTCTGTTTCAGCTGCAGAGAGCTTTGCTGACTAAGTGTGAGTCTTTAGTAAAGGGTGCCACTATTTTCACTTAAATTTGACCAATTTGTCTTCATTCTGCAAACGGTGACCCAGAAGGATTTTTTTTCCACAATGCAATTCCTGGGACAACAATTGGAGTTAGCTTCATCTCTCAACACCACTGCAAACCGAGTCTAGCTTCAATTCCACCACTAGATGGAGCCTACACCACACCACATTGCATTGCCCATCCACGGTTAGTGCTACATTAGGAGATTGTGAGATAAACACGAATGAGGGAGGCCATTTGGCTCATCCAGTCAGAATAAAGGAGGACTTCCTTTAACATAGAAACACAGACGATAGGAGCAGGAGTCGGCCATTCGGCCCCTCGAGCTTGCTCCGTCATTCAATGAGATCATGGCTGATCATCCAAATTCAGTACCCTGTTCCTGCCTTCTCCCCATATCCCTTGATCCCTTTAGCCTTAAGAAATATATCCAACTCATTCTTGAATATATTTAATGAATTAGCCTCCACTGCCTTCTGTGGTAGAGAATTCCACAAGTTCACCACTCTCTGGGTGAAGAAATTCCTCCTCATCTCTGTCCTAAATGGCTTACCCCTTATCCTTAGACTGTGACCCCTGGTTCTGGACTCCCCGACCATCAGGAACATCATTCCAGCATTTAGTCTGTCTAGTCCTGTTAGAATTTTATAAGTTTCAATGAGATCCCCTCTCATTCTTCTAAACTCCAGTGAGTATAAGCCCAATCAACCCAATCTCTCTTCATACCTGGGATGGCAGGAATGACGTATCAGCCTGGTGAATCTTCGCTGCACTCCTTCCGTGGCAAGAACATCCTACCTCAGATAAGGCGACCAAAACTGCACACACTACTCAAGATGTGGTCTCACCAAGGCCCTGTACAACTGCAGCAAGACATCCTTGTTCCTGTACTCAAACCCTCTCGCTATGAAGGCCAACATACCATTTGTCTTCTTAACCGCCTGCTGCACCTGCATGCTTACTTTCAGCGACTGGTGTACAAGGATGCCCAGGTCTCGTTGCAGTCCCCCTTCTCCCAATCTATTGCCAGATAATAATCTGCCTTCCTGTTTTTGACACCAAATTGGATAACCTCACATTTATCCACATTATAATGCATCTGCCATGCTTCTGCCCAATCACCCAACCTGTCCAATTCATACTGGAGTTAACTAAACAACTTCTCGAATACTTTATAATGGGCTGTATTTTCCGATGCCTACACGCTGTGTACACACCCGTAGGGACATCGGAAATGCCGGTTTCAGGTATGCGAAGCGCATGCGCTGAAAACCGGTATTTCTGATCTGTCGAGAAAGCTCGACAGATCGGACGCCTGCCCTGGAGAAGGGCCTCTGCGGGGGGAAGAGTTCCGCTTTCTGCAGACCCTCCGCCCACAGAAAACCCTTAGAAATCTTACGCCTGGTAAAAGTGTAAGGCCTGCTTTTACCAGCATAAGAGTTGAAAAAAAGTTTTAAAAATAATTTTAAAATACTTTTTTAAAAAAAAGGTAAGTTTATTTTCAGCCCTGTAAAAAAACTCACTATTTTTTCAAAAAATTTAATTAAATAGTTTAAACAAAAATTTAATGTAATTTTAAAACATGATTTAAAAAAAATGTATTTGATGTTTTGTTGTCTTTTTCCAGTGATCCCCATTCATACTTTTGAAAAGGTCTGTCAAAAGTATGAAGGGGGATTCCCTTATCCCATTGGCTGGCATGGCCCACGTGCGAACTGCCTGCGCCCCCGACACGTGGACCCTGCACATTTCGACTGTGGAGGCGCCCAGGAGCGGAAACGCCCTCAGGTAAGGGCGTAGATTTTTCCACAATAGGAGGCATCTGCACGCAGGAAGCCTCCGATCGGAAATGACGGGCCATTGCATTGCTCATGCACGGTTGGTGTTATATTAGGAGATTGCGAGATAAACACGGTTGAGGGAGGCCATTTGGCTCATCCAGTCAGAATAAAGAAGAACTTTGACTTCCTTTAACTCAACAACTTCTCGAATACTTTAATATTTCATTGCAATTTTAACCAATTCACAATTTTACACCTCTCCAATACCCTTCTCTTTATGCAACAACGTTTGTCTTTGATCTCGAATCATATTGACTGACTCTCTTTATGGACATCAGTCCCCTCTACAGCAGGTTTCCCTGTTGCCACTCCTCCTCTATTCTTACCTACTTGCAGTGGCACTCTTGCCTCCAAGTCAGAAAGTTGCGGGTTCGGGTCACACTCCAGAGACTTGAGCAGAAAATCTAGGCTGACACTCCCAGTGCAGTGCTGAGGGAGTGCTGCACTGTCGGAGGTGCCGTCTTTCAGATGAGACGTTAAACCGAGGCCCCGTCTGCTCTCTCAGGTGGACGTAAAAGATCCCATGACACTATTTCAAACAAGAGCAGGGGAGTTCTCCCCGGTGTCCTGGTAAGCAACCAACATCACAAGAGATTATCTGGTCATTTATCTCATTGCTGTTTGTGGGATCTTGCTGTGTGCAAATCGGCTGCTGCGTTTCCCTCATTACAAGTGACTACACTTCAAAAAGTACTTCATTGGCTGTAAAGTGCTTTATGATGTCCTGAGGTTGTGAAAGGCGCTGTATACAAGTTCTTTTTATGTTGTAAAAATACCCAAATTCATTGATTAGATTTTTTTTTTTTTTTTTTTTAAAAAGCAGTTTTTTTTTTCTAAAGTCATAATCGATAGATCTCTTTGTAAACTGATATAATTTCCTTGCTGGAAAAGGAGGCATGTTTGATTCTACGAGTAGTACCAGACCTGCACCATGTCCTCTGACTAACAGAGACTCTACATGGCTAGGGAACAGAAACTGACACAAGGTTGAAAACTTGCCCCCCCCACCCCCCAAAGTCCACAACTTCCAGTGTTTTAACTACTTTAACGATCTACTTTAAAATTCTCATCCTTGTTTTCAAATCCTTCCACGGTCTCGCGATCTCTGCAATCACCTCCAGCTCTAAAACCCCACCGAGATATCAGCGCTTCTCCAATTCTGGCCTCTTGCGCATCCCCGATTTTAATCGCTCCACCATCGGTGGCCGCGCTTTCAGCTGCCTAAGCTCTGGAATTGCCTAAACTTTTCGGCCTCTCCTCTTTTAAGACGCTCCTTAAAACCTACCTCTCCTGTCCTAATGCCTCCTTATGCGGCTCAGTCAGATTTTGTTCGACAACGCTCCTGTGAAGCGCCTTGGCACGTTTTACTACTTTAAAAGGTGCCATATAAATGTATGTTGTTGCATTTTGATAATGCCCCCACTAGCAGATAAAAAAGATGCACTGTAGGCGAGTGCGACAACCAAACTAAAAGAGGAGAGATGCGCATTATTTGTTTCCTGAATTAATCAGGAAAAGAAGAAAATCTACACCGATGCCATAATTAATTAATATATGCGACAGTATTGCTTCCTCACTCACCAGCAATTCCTCCAGTAGCTGCTGAAACGCCAAAGTAACCACTCGAAGCAAGGTTCATGTTTTTGACTTCAGTGCAAAACTCATAGTTCTCATCGAAATCGGACACCCCCATGTTCAGATATACCTGAGGGGTTGGGGTGGGGCGGGGTGGGAGGCGGAGGAAGGAAGGAAGGAAGGAAAACAGTCAGCGTCAATACATAGTGTAACAAAACAATGTATTCCTTCAAGCGAGAGCTGGACCGGCGATCACCTCGTACAGAGGATGGATACTGCGTATAACTATCAGGGCCAGCGTGAGCTCCTGGACTCGTTTCCATCGCCTAGGGGGAGAGGAAGTTCTCAGATTTTCTCCCCCCACAAACAAATTGGACTGGGTTTTTAAATCTAGTTTTTCGCCTCTCCCTGGAAATCATGGGGAGGAGCAGATAGTCTATATATTGTTGTACACAAGGTATCACAATTCCCTCCCTAAACACCTCTCTTTTCCTTTTAAGATGCTCCTTAAAACCTACCTCTTTGACCAAGCTACTGGCCATCTGCCCTTGCACTGAGTGCAACGTATCCAAGTTTGCTGATGATACAAAGTTTGGTGGGAAAGTAAGCGGTGAGGATGAGGCTGCAGAGAGATATAGACAGGATTGACTGAGTGGGCAAGAACATGGCAAATGGAATACAATGTGGGCAAGTGTGAAGTTATCCACCTTGGTAGGAAAAACAAAAAAGCAGGACATTTTTTTGAATGTTGAGAGATTGGGAAATGTTGGTGTTCAGAGGGACCTGGGTGTCCTTGTACACAAATCACTGAAAGTTAACATGCAGGTACAGCAAGCAATTAGGAAAGCAAATGGTATGTTAGCTTTGGTTACAAAGGGATTAGAGTATAAGAGTAAAGAAGTCTTACTACAATTATACAGGGCATTGGGGGACCACACCTGGAGTATTGTGTACAGTTCTGGTCTCCTTACCTAAGGAAAGACATACTTGCCGTAGAGGAAGTGCAACGAAGGTTCACTAGACTGGTTCCTGGGATGAGGAGATTGCCCTATGAGGAGAGATTGAGTCGACTAGGCCTATATTCCCTAGAGTTTAGAAGAATGAGAGGTGATCTGATTGAAACATATAAAATTCTTAAGGGGCTTGACAAGGTTAATGCTGAGAAAGTGTTTCCCTTGGCTGGGGAATCTAGAACACGGGGTCACAGTCTCAGAATAAGGGGTCGGCCATTTAAGACTGAGATGAGGAGACATTCCTTCACTCGGAGGGTTGTGAATCTTTGGAATTCTCTGCCCCAGAGGGCTGTGGAGGCTCAGTCATTGAGTATATTCAAGACAGAGATCGATAGATTTTTGGGAATTAAGGAATAAGGGGATCGGGCGGGAAAGTGGAGATGAGGTAGAAGATCAGCCATGATCTTACTGAATGGCGGAGCAGGCTCAAAGGGCCAAATGGCCGACTCCTGCTCCTATTTCTTATGTTCTTAAGTTCTAATATCTCCCTTATGTGGCTCAGTGTCAAATTCTGTTTTTCACACTGCAGTGAAGCGCCTTGGGATGTTTTACTATGCTAAAGGCGCTATATAAATATATAAGTTTTTGTTGTCGTGTGGGGCGGGCTGGATGGACCAGAGGGTCTTTCCGTCTGTCATTGTTCATATTTAATTACAACAGCGACTCCACTTCAAAAAAAAAAAGTATTTAATTGGCTGTAAAGCACTTTGAGATGTCTGGTGGTCATGAAAGGTGCTATATAAATGCAAGTATTTCTTTCTTTTAATATGACTTCAGATAGACAGAATAAACGCAATTTTTAAAAAAAGGCTCCAGCTAGCTGTAACTCTGGGCAAAGTCCACTGTTTCTGTGATGATACTGACCAATATTGGCTGCACAACCAAGGCCATCGCAATGGGAAATGTTCATCATCCTGGATGGATTTGCTTTGTTTTCCCATCAACATCGCTGTTCAAAAATTAAGTCAAAAAACTGCTTGATGGCCAAGATCCTCTGGACCCATCGGTGGTTGTAATCAGCCCCTAAAGCAGTCTTCAAATGGGCCTACATTTTTTAAGGCTAAAGGGATCAAGGGATATGGGGAGAAAGCAGGGACAGGGTACTGAATTTGGATGATCAGCCATGATCTCATTAAATGGCGGAACAGGCTCGAGGGGCCGAATGGCCTACTCCTGCTCCTATCTTCTATGTTTCTACACAGGCCACAACAAGTTGGCTATACAACTAAGCACCAGAAGCATACAAGAGCCCTTCTCTCAAAAATGGCACAAGAGAGGCGAGTGTAAAATTGTCAACAGATAACAAATGCGAATCTACAACATGAAATTGGACAACCAGCAACTGCCTCTAACGGCTAAATTTAGACTCACTGTCTAGGTTCACACATGGGGAAAAAAAAGTTACCTGGGCGAGCAGTACCTCAGCACGAAAAAAACCCCACAAGAACATAAGAATTAGGAGCTGGAGTCGGCCATACAGCCTCTCGAACCTGCTCCGCCATTCAATAAGATCATGGCTGATCATCAACCACAACTCCACTTTCCCGCTCGATCCCCGTATTCCTTGATTCTCTTAGGCTCCAAAAATCTATCGATCTCAGCCTTGAATATACTCAACGACTGAGCATCTACAGCCCTTCTGGGGTAGAGAATTCCAAAGATTCATCACCCTCAGTGAAGAAATTCCTCCTCATCTCAGTCTTAAATGGCTGACCCCTTATCCTCAGACTGTGCCCCCTAGTTCTAGACTCTCCAGCCAGGGGGAAACAACCTCTCAGCGTCTACCCTGTCAAACCCTCTCAGAAACTTATACATTTCAATGAGATCACCTCTCATTCTTCTAAACTCCAGAGAGTATAGGCCCAATCTACTCAATCCCTCCTCATAGGACAGCCCTCTCTCTCAGGTTGAATCAATCTAGTGAACCTTCGTTGCACTGCCTCTAAGGCAAGTATATCCTTCCTTGGTGCAGAGACCAAAACTGTACACAGTACTCCAGGTGTGGTCTCACCAAGGCCCTGTACAATTGTAGTAAGACTTCCTTACTATTGTACTCAAGAAAGGGAAAGTGTGTGATGGGGAAGAAAAGTGGACACTTGGGACAATGGCAAAACAGGACAGCACTGGCATACCAGCCTGTAAAGTTACACATTTAACAAAGTCAGTCTGCATTAAAATTACTAAACTGCTTACCTGCAATGTCTTCTGGTAATATCTTATCCTGACTCGGATAGCGTGATAACTGTTGCGGTAATCTCGGCGACACGAGCCCAAAGCATGGGTTGCACCATCGCTGCAATTTGGATTAAAAGACAAACCACAGTTACAGCTTTATCAAATGTATTTGAAGTAGACGAGTTAAAACATAAAACAGGTCGTATCAAAGTTACATTATTAACGTGAAATAATGAGTTAATCCGCCATTTCGGAATACAAAAAAATAACGCTCCTCCCAAAACCCGCGACCTCTATTGGCACTAATCCACTTCCCGCCTCCTTTGAAACTGGCATGGAGGCGGGTTGAGTGTGGGATGCGGTCGGGACCCCCGATTTCGGGATTTTAACCCCCCGCACGCCTCCAATCCTGACTCCACGGCCCAATGAAAATCCTGCCCATGGGCTTTGGTATGAGAGTATGACGCTAGGGCTTGTTCTCCTGGTTCTTACTCCAGTCAAAACGATCGACCGGCTTCAAATACGTAGATGCATTGAAAGCCTGCAAAACGTGCATTTACATTAGCGGCTGGCTTACCCATAGCTTTTGGCAGTTTCTTGTCGCATTGCTCCAATGCAAATTTCATTTTTGTTTTGTAGGTGGATGGGCACTTAACATGAAAGAGCTCAAATTGTTACAAACAATTGGAAAAGGAGAATTTGGAGGTAAGTAGCACCTGTTAATTATGTTTAACGTGGGGGGGGACTCATCTGAGTTACTGTAAGTGGGGTTCAAATGTTTCTTGCCATGTTTGTAAATATGCTTTGTTAGTAACTACTGCTTTATACTTAATAAAGAAAACTTGTTTAGTGAAATATTGATAGATTCATTAAAAAAAAAACATTTTTTCATTGAGGGTGATCAGATGGAGAGTACCCTCACTTTCCTGACTTTCCTTCCTTCCATTCAAATGGAAAGCTGTTTGCATAGCGAATGTAGAAAGAACTTGTATGTATTGCTTTTCATGATCTCGGGCATCCCAATTAAGTAGTTTAATGTAGGGAGAATGCAGCAGCCTACTTTTGCACATCAAGGTCCCAGAAACACCAATGAAATAACGACCAGATAATATGTTTGGTGGTGGTTGAGGGATAAATGTCGGCCTGAACATCGGAAGAACTCCCCCACTCTTCAGATATCATCATGCGATCTTTTGCGTCCACCTGAAAGGGTTTAACAGCTCAACTGAACGACGGCACCTCTTGACAGTGCAGCACTGCATCACTACTGCACTGGGAGTGTCGGCCTAATTATATGCTCAAGTCTCTGGAGTGGAGCTTGAACCCCCCCCGACCAGCTGACTCGGAGGCATGTCTGAGCTGAGGTGGGATCAACATTGCCTCTTTTTTTTTTAAATAGTCCCAAATTCCACAAGAATGTACTGGTGTCCTGCAGTGGTTTGCCAGACTTTATTATCTGTCCCGATTTCTCCTTCCTGTCTTATTTCATTCAGCCTTGGTGTTATGAGGATTGACCATTTTCCATGGTTTCTTTAAAAAAAAAATCAACTCTGCTCTGCATATTCTCAAGTTCTATGTTGTATGTAATGCACCTCCCTTGACTCAATCATTTTGTTTTTCTGCAGATGTGGTGTTGGGTGAATATAGAGACAACAAAGTAGCAGTCAAATGTATTAAACATGATGCAACCGCACAAGCGTTCATTGCTGAAGCATCTGTAATGACGTAAGTTTAACTCTTAATCCTGTACGGTCTTGTTGCATCCAATGGCATTACCATTGCCGAATCCCCACCATCAACATCCTGGGGGGTCACCATTGACCAGAAACGTAACTGGACCAGCCACATAAATACTGTGGCAACAAGAGCAGGCCAGAGGCTGGGTATTCTGCGGCGAGTGTCTCATCTCCTGACTCCCCAAAGCCTTTTCACCATCTACAAGGCACAAGTAAGGAGTGTGATGGAATACTCTCCACTCTCCTGGATGAGTGCAGCTCCAACAACACTCAAGAAGCTCGACACCATCCAGGACAAAGCAGCCCGCTTGATTGGCACCCCATCCACCACCTTAAACATTCACTCCCTCCACCACTGGCGTACCGTGGCTGCAGTGTGTACCATCTACAAGATGCACTGCAGCAACTCGCCAAGGCTTCTTCGGCAGCACCTTCCAAACCCGTGACCTCTTCCACCTAGGAGGACAAGGGCAGCAGGCGCATGGGAACACCACCACCTCCGAGTCACACACCATCCTGACTTGGAGATATATTGCCGATCCTTCGCTGTCGCTGGGTCAAAATCCTGGAACTCCCTCCCTAACAGCACTGTGGGAGTACCTTCACCACACGGACTGCAGCGGTTCAAGGCGGCGGCTCACCACCACCTTCTCAAGGGCAATTAGGGATGGGCAATAAATGCTGGCTTTGCCAGCGACGCCCACACCCATGAATGAATTTTTTTTAAATAACAACTTCTAAAAAAAATAGATTACTACAGAACTCAAAACCCACTATCGCAAGTTGTGACCTGAATTCTAGTAATTGTGGGCCAACACCAGAAAAATGACCATAAAAGCTGCTGGATTGTCCTTAGAACTGGATCACTAAAGTCCTGAAGGAAAGAGAAAATATGCCCTCCTGCCCAGTCAGACCCACAAGTGGCTCCAGGCCCACACTACATGGCCGACTCTTAATGCCCTCAGAAGTGACCGAGCAAGCCTTCAATAGTAAAAAAAAATTCAAGACAGCACACCACCACCAACACCTTCATTTATATAGCACCTTTAACATAGTAAAACTTCCCGAGGCGCTCAACAGGAGCGTTATCATTAGGGATGGACAATAAACATAGCCCCCTCCCTGTACTGCCCACAGCCCAAGTACAAATTTTTAAAAATTAAGATTTGACTACAAGAGCTTTAAGGCCATCAGTGTTGCAGAATATAGCACGTTAACACACCCCCCCCCTCCCTGTTGCTCTGTCACAACATGAGTTATAATCCAAGGCTACTCTACTTAAAGTGGAAAGTTATGGAGGAAGGGAAAGACGGAGAAGTACTCGTCCATATATGGGCTTTAGAAAGTGTCACTTTATTACCCTCCCCATTAGGATAAATATCTATTTTCTAAATCGAACGAGGAAAATTTACAAATAGTCTTCGATTCACTACAAATTTCAAGAAACAATTCATGATTCATCCAAAATAACAGAAAACGCTGGGAAAACTCAGCAGGCCAGTGCAGCATCCGTGGAGAGAAACGGAGTTAATGTTTCAGGTCGAAGACACATTCGTCAGAACTGGATTCATCCATATGTGCAAGTATTTTTTTAATATATATATATGAACCAATCTGCAATTTTATATCACACATAAAATGAAAACTTACTTCAAGTGATCATAGGTGAGTTTCCCATCATTTCCCATCACAAGGATGATTGGATTGTTTCTCTAAGAGCCAGAAGAGAGAGAAGTTGATGAGCGTTAAGCAAACTTTCACTTCATGGATCCAACAGGGCCCAAGCGCCGAGCTGGCACTAGAATTCCAGCAGGGTTCTAAAAGGTGGCGACTCCACCAAACTCGAGAATTGATCAGTCGGGTTTTTGCTTCCCTCCGAGCAATTGGGACGCAAGCCAAGTGAAAACTAGCCCTTTGGGCAGCGCTGCCAGTAGCTGTGGACCCGCACCTCTCGGCATCAGCCACCTTCAGATCCAGGAGGTAGGAACATGATCGGGTCATCATATTACCAGAATACTCATTTAGGAATAGGATTGCAAAATCCTCCATTGCCTTAAATCACAAGAGTGCGGTACAGTAATACCTTTTACAGTACCACATCCCCGAGAGCAGCATCACCCATCACCCAAGCTGATACTCTGAATTTAGCCACAAGAGAATTTAACAAGGGTTACTGGTTTTGTGAATCGCTGGTCCTGTACGTACACTGTAGCTTTCCTAAATTAGTTATATTAGTCCTGTTTTTCTTCACCTGCCCTGTAAACACAATGCTTATTTTCCTACATTTTGAATTTGATTGGATCTCCATATTTATCCATGGATCCTCACTCCTCGATGCACTGCTTATTTTCCTTACTGAAGTATGCTTGATTTGTTCCATACCCTTTTAAAAATTTCCCATTGCTGACCTATGGTTCTATTTGACAATTTTCCTTCCATTTATTATGGGCAAGGTGCCTTTTTTCTCACTATTTTATTCCCCAGTTCAGTGCCCTTTTCCTCGACATTTCATTTTCCATTCTTACACTGAACGTAATTGTACTGTGGTCACTGTCCCCCCCCCAAATATTCTGCTACTTTCAGCTCACCTATTTGCTCCACTTCATTACCCGGAACTCGGTCAAGTCATAGAATCTTACAGCACAGGAGGCCGCCATTCGGCCCTTCATGCCTGTGCCGGCTCTTTGAAAGATGTTCAATTTAGTCCCACGCCCCCAGCTTTCCCCCCATAACTCTGCAAATGAGTCCTCTTCGAGTACGTAGTCCTGCTTCCTTGTAGTGTCAGCTGTCGCTCAGTTAGTAGCACCCTCGCCTCCGAGTCAGAAGGTTGTGGGTTCAAGTCCCACTCCAGGGACTTGAGCACAAAAATCTAGGCTGAGACTCCAGTACAGTGCTGAGGGAGTGCCGCACTGTCAGAGGTGCTGTTAAACTGAGGCCTCGTCTGCTCTCAGGTGGATGCAAAAAATCCCAAGGCACTATTTCGAAGAGAAGCAGGGAAGTTCTCCCGGCCAATATTTATCCCTCAAATCAACATGACAAAAACAGATTATCTGGTCATTATCACGTGTGGGAGCTTGCTGTGCGCAAATTGGTTGCCATTACATTACAACAGTGACTACACTTCCAAAAAAAAGTACTTTATTGGCTATAAAGCACTTTGGGACATCCGGTGGTCATGAAAGGCGCTATGTAAATGCAAGTCTTTCTTTTCCTTTCCACTGTAGATCAACCACTGATAGAGGCAAGAATAAAGAACTTGTATTTATCGTAGTAAAGTGTCCCAAGGCACTTCACAGGAGTGTTATAAGACAAAAAAATTGACACCGAGCCACATAAGGAATTAGGGCAGGTGACCAAAAGCTTGGTCAGTGGGGTAGGTTTTAAGGAGCGTCTTAAAGGAGGAACGAGAGGTAGCGAGGCGGAGAGGTTTAGGGAGAGAGTTCCATAGCTTGGGGCCTAGGCAACAGAAGGCACGGCCACCAAAGGTTAAGCGATTATAAATCGGGGATGCTCAAGAGGGCAGAATTAGAGGAGCGCAGATATCTCGGGGGTGTTGTGGGGCTGAAGGAGATTACAGAGCTAGGGAGGGGGCGAGGCCATGGAGGGATTTGAAAACAAGGATGAGAATTTTGAAATCAGGGCGCGGCTTAAGAGGAGAAATACTTGTGCAATGCTGTGCTGAATAAAATGTTTTCAATGCGTCTATTAAGTAAAATTATCCTTTGAACAAATTTATTTAATTGGAACCCAGATTTCTACCACAGCACAGTTAAGACCATCACAGTCTTTCAAACACATGTTCAATTACCTCAAAAGGCTTAACACCATCAAGTGCCACAACCCACAAACATTCTGCTTTTGCTTCCTGCTGCAAACTTCCATTTAAAAATCAGGAATAATTTCCGCCAAGAGCCACTCCTAAGGATGCTCCAACACGCCCAAGAGATATCACACTCAGATCTGTACGTTCTCGCACTGAGCTCCCAATTTAAAAATATGGCACC
Organism: Somniosus microcephalus; assembly: GCF_052327205.1. Lineage (NCBI taxonomy): Eukaryota > Metazoa > Chordata > Chondrichthyes > Squaliformes > Somniosidae > Somniosus > Somniosus microcephalus. The sequence continues at coordinate 30,533,903 of NC_141018.1, forward strand.
AGCTAGCTAGACAACTAGTTGCCAACAAATATTTAGGCTCATCGCATAGAAGGAAAGAACGATGATGAGACTGATGGTTATGTTGAAACTATGGATCTTTTCGGGGAGGGAACACTGAACTCCAACTTTGGCTGTACAACTAAGAGCATGTTGAATGTAGGCTTGGACTATGCAGGGCTGCAAGCGCTGGGGAGGTCGGCCAAAATGACCCAGAGACAATGCTCCCCTCTAAGGTGCGCGGCCACGCACCAATCGCGAGGTCCTGCACAGGCCGCTCACCAGCACTGCTGCGGGGAAGAGATATCACGCAGCAAACTTAAAGGGCCCCGTAAAGAAAAAAAAAATTAGAGGGAACTTTGCCCAGAGCCAGACTATAAAAGCCACTTATTGAAAGCATAGCACCATAAGAAATTAATGTCTTCAAAATGCATGTACAGGAAACTCTCCATTTACCAGCACCTAAATAACCAGAAAGCTCTGCTAACTGGCAAAATTCAGGAGTAGGTTCAGGTAAGTTTTACTTCATATTAGTGGCCGTTCCTGGATCTGTGGCTGTGTAACCGGGGTTCGTGCACTTGTTGCTAAGCAACAGGGATGCTTGGTCTGTGGCTGGGGTTCCTGCAGCTGTTGCTAAGCAACAGGGAAGCCTGGATTTGTTGCTGTGTATGGAGCTCTCGTACCTTTTAACTATACCCCTCTGTAATCCGGACTTTGATAAACCGGCACCACGCCGGTCCCGTCAGTGCCGAATAAAAAGAGTTTCCTGTATATACTTTACAAAAACTAGATCAGCAAAAGTCACTTTTGTTACTTACGTTACCATCATTGTCGAATGTGTCAAAGAAGATGCCAACACCATCCCAGCGATCAACTGCTCCAAAAACAGGTCCTGTTGGCCCCCTCTCTCTGGTGTACCATATGGCCTGATATGACAGGAGAGGTTATGAGCATCTACCCACAAACACATTCATATATTTCTACTACAATAATTTGCCAAGAAAGTCCAACGGATTGGCAGTTCACACCAGACCGGCTTCGTTGCATCATGGAGTGTTTTGTGCTCGTGATTCTCCACACAGCAGTTTACCAATCTGAGCTGCACTGTCCTAGGGTGATGAGGTTACCGATCCAAGGGTGGACGGGTGGAGGAACCTTCTTCTACCAGCTGGCCATGGAAGAGGTAGAGCGAGAGGCGTGGGAATAGGTTGCCCTCCAATCTCTCAGCTAGTGATGCTACATGTAGTTCAAGGGTGGCATGGGAACAAAGAGAAAATAGATGGGGTTCACTCTAGAATGTAGTCTCTACTCCACTGATAGCAATATGCAATTTGTACTTAAATTTCAGCAGAGTTCATCTCACACAAGGCACTGAAGATTGGGTTATATTAAGTAAGGTGTTAACTCATTAAATATTTGTAGATATTTAAGGCTATATTTTGGAGTTATATTCACTTATTAAATAGAAAAGTTGAATACTGTCACCATCAAGAATGTTTTGAAAAACACAATTGATTAGAAAAGTGTGATCAAATTTGTTTTTATTCAAACAAGGGTGCCGAGGACATATTGGGAAAACAAGCTTTCATGTATTGCTAAGCATCCTGAGCTTTGAGTTGACCCTTGAGCCGATGGACTGCGATGTCTCTCGCAGGATGTTAAGATCACAAACCTTGCTGGATTGACGATGAATTGAAGTATATTTACCTACATAACAGTCACTGTATTTTGAAAAAAGCATTATGTGAAGCAGTCCGAGATATAACCAGCCACCATAAGAACATAAGAATTAGGAGCAGGAGTAGGCCATACGGCCCCTCGAGCCTGTTCCGCCATTCAATAAGATCATGGCTGATCATCGACCTCAACTCCACTTTCCCGCCCAATCCCCATATCCCTTGATTCCAAAAATCTATCGATCTCAGCCTTGAATATACTCAACGATTCAGCCCTTTGGGGCAGAGAATTCCAAAGATTGACAACCCTCTGGGTGAAGAAATTCCTCCTCACCTCAGTCCTAAATGGCCGACCCCTTATCCTGAGACTATGCCCCCTAGTTCTAGACTCTCCAGCCAGGGGAAACAACCTCTCAGCATCTACCCTGTCAACCCCCTCAGAATCTTATATGTTTCAATGAGATCACCTCTCATTCTTCTAAACTCCAGAGAGTATCGGCCCAATCTTCTCAATCTCTCTTCATTGGACAACCCTCTCATCCCAGGAATACCATACAAGTTCAATTATTGTAGTTAGGAATTCTGTCCAACTTAAATAGTCGAGCTAAAATCTGAAGTAATAGGCCACTGAGAGCCAGATAAAACGTAAATCATGGATAAACTTTGGGTATAAAGAAGCACTGGCATGACATACATGAATAGAAAGATTCTCCACAATAAGTTTCTGATACACTAATTGCTCAGCATGATGTAGGATTTCCTTAGACTTCAAGATTCCATCACCATCTTGAAGTCTACAGTGATCCAAGCTTATCTTCCATATAAATATGCAACATTTGATCTAGCAGCACGCATGGTCAATATTCGCTCGTTAGTGAAAAAGTTAGTGTGCACAGAAAGCAGGTTTCCTTACTTTTAGTTATGCTGACGTTTGACATTAGCCAACAGTGTAAAATAAGTGATGTTGTTTTCCCCTTTACAGCCAAGTGCTTTGCATATTTTGAGTGCGGTGTTCCATAATACAGTCTGTACACCGAGTTATGGGGTAGATTCTAGATCTTGTAACAGCAATTATTAAAAGCCCCATAAGGAGAGAATACATCATATTGGCACATTTTCTGAGTAAATTTTTAATAATGTAGGCATCGGCTCCCATTCCACTAGATGACGATAAGTTGCAGGCTTCTAATAGAAAGCTGAAGTTTGCTGAAAAGAATGAAAAACGCACCAGTCCATCTGCACCAATTCTGTTTCTGCCACTTATCCGAAATGCAACTTCTATCTCCCAGTTTTCAAAGGCTACGTTATTCTTGGTCCAAACAGATCCGCTTTGGCTTCGCAGTGAAGGAACAACTCGGACTCGTTCAGAACTAGGAAGGGCATCTGAGAAATAATGAAACAAGAACTGTTGTTGTTATTTATTCTTATACAACAAGGGTGGCTGCGTGCATCTGTATAACTGGTTACAAGTCTAACTGACTAGAATATAACTTGAAGAAGAAAACCGCGACATCTTATTCCGATGCACCAAATGCTGAATTTAACATTTTAATCCCCGATAAGGTGCTTTATAGCATATTGGCATCTTGAACTAAGAGGGCCTTAAATGTCGTCATGGCAACACTTATTGGATCACAGAGGCCTGTCTGCTTTTTACTGGCTTGAGCCTCGGAGGCTATAATCTTACCACAGGCCCCAGGCTTAGGCCTGTAAGCAGACTACAATTCTCAGTACACAGAGGTTTCACTACAACACAGAGAGTTTTGTAGAATAAAAACCTTCCATTTTGTTTCCTCCTTCTGTGGGACCTTTTTTTTTTAAAAAACAGAAATACAAACTTTTTTTTAAATCAGGGAGACGTAGAGAAGATGTTTCCACTTGTGGGGGGGGGGGGGAAATCTAAAACTAGGGGTCATAAGTATAAGATAGTCACTAATAAATCCAATAAGGAATTCAAGTGAAACTTTTTTTTTTATTAACTTGGAGAGTGGTTAGAATGGAGAACTTGCTACCACAGGGACTGGTCGAGGCGAATAGCACAGGTACGTTTAAGGGGAAGCTAGATAAGTACATGAGGGAGAAAGGAATGAACGGATACACTGATAGGGTTAGATGAAGTAAGGTGGGAGGAGGCTGGTGTGGAGCGTAAACACCGGCATGGACCTGTTGGGCTGAACGGCCTGTTTCTGTGCTGTACATTCTATGCAAGGTAAATCCACTGTTTCGATATTTTAGGCCTGACATAGCAGCTGATTGATGCTCACAGCCATAGAAGTTTTTAAACTTTTGTTAGCTTGAGGTACCATTCTCCACTTTTGGAGAGGCAATTGGACAGTAGAGCTCCAAGTTTAAGATCTCTAATAAGATTTTTTTTAAATTTTTTTTTTTTAAAAAGCTCGGCACAGATCGCAGTCTTCGCTATAGCATATGGGCAGTGGGAACATCAATTACCGGAATTAAACAAATTAAGGTAAATTTCATGAGGTAACAGAGATGAAATGTATCAGTGTCAGGTAGCATTTTCCAAAAAAAAAAATTCTGTGCCATCAATTGCGGAATCTATAATTTGACTTGGTTCTGGGTTGTCGAAATATAGACTGTGGGTATGTGACCCCAATAGCCTCTTGCATCATGCAACAAAATTACAAGACAGACAGATGCCAGAGAAATTAAACCAGAGTTGAGGTGTACCAGCTGGTCTTAGACTAGTGAACAATAAGGTGCTAGTGCTGAACACCAGGAAGTTACTTGATGTCTCTCTTCCTTAGACCCTTGCATGAGTGACATTTTATATTGGAAGATTACTTTCCATTAGTTTTGAAAGTTTTAAATATTATAATACTCTTTTGCCCTGCAGAGGACAATTATGACACAGACTAACTTGAGTATTTACTTCCATAGAAATAGGTACAGTAGTAAAAAGAAAAATGGCCTGCATTTATACAGCACCTTTCACAACTTCAGGATGTCCCAAAGCGCTTTACAGTCAAGGAAGTACTTTAGAAGCATCGTCACTGTTGTAATGTAGGAAATGTGGCAGCCAATTCCCACAAACAGCAATGTGATACTGACCAGATAATCCGTTTTAGTGATGTTGATTGAGGGATAAATATTGGCCCGGACACCGGGGATAACTCCCCTGCTCTTCTTCGAAATAGTGGCCGTGGGATCTTTGGCGCCCACCCGAGAGCGCAGACGGGGCCTCGGTTTAGCGTCTCATCTGAAAGACGGCACCTCAGACAGTGCAGCACTCCCTCCTCAGCACTGCACTGGAGTGTCAGCCAAGCTTTATGTGCTCAAGTAACTGGAGTGGGACTTGAACCCACAACATTCTGACTCAGAGTGCTACCCACTGAGCCAGGGCTGATCGTCGATTACTAGGAAGTCAGTTAGTTATACTAGGAAAAAAAAACATGTTAATATCTAGAATCTAGGTTCTCAAGCTTGGGGGTTCCTGGATACCATCAAATTTCTGTAATCTACCACATTGGTTGATTTATTGGATTATTTGTGTTTCTGTCTATACTAATTTTTTTTTTTTTTTTTAAAAAGCATTATTCTGCAGAGACAGCAGGTTTTTGGTAGCCTGACAGCGACTTTCCAAAGTTAGGACCTGTACAATAAAAAAAAGTTAAATGAAAACTATTGCACAGAAGCAACGTTCAACGTGGGTCTGGATCTTTGAGATAGCATGCACATCAGATATGTTGCGTCTTAAGGTGGGGAAGGGCTGAAGATCTGCCGGGGACAGCCGGCGACCTACCTCTGACAGCCGATAAGGACGGCAAGTTTCACAACAGCTAATAAATAGGAGACTTGAGAATACTTGCCCCCCCCTTTCAAAAACTCCAACGTTGTTTTTCACTATTTTCCAACACCTTTAAACAGTTAAAGATTCTAAGAAGGCAGGAAAGTTATTTAAACAACACTCTGAGCAATGCACACGCCACAAGAGGGACTTGTGCTGTAACCAGTTCAATTACTTGTTGCAAAGCGTCAATTGAGAAGCGAGATGCCTTCAAAGTTTTTATGACCCGGTTTTTGGAGTGTGCTCCAGAGGGAAAGTCTAAACTTACTGCCATGCGGTGTCCAGAAGGGGATGGTGCCATCGTGCAGCACCAGGTGCGGTCCTTTGAAGCTGTACTTGTACTCGAACCTGCGGCGCGGCCGCTCCACTTTCTGGCTGGCGGCGGGGGCCAAGAGCAGGCAGAGCAGGGAGGCCAGCACCGGCACCCACCCGACCATGGTGGCTCGCCGCGCACTGTGCCGGCGCCCAACGCCCCGCATCCACAGAGAGCCACCAGGCAGCAACCCATTGGCTGCTGCCGCCGCCTGGCTCAAGAGCTGCCAGCTGGGTCATCAGATCAGGGTCTCGATATCAACGTGGTATTACTGGGCAGCAGCCAGCTGTAGAGAGACTGAGCCTCCCCGTTACAAGCACCTCTCCACTGTTCTGTAAAGGTTCAAATAGAAAATATGAAGGCTCATTTTTTAATATAGATAGATAGATGGCTAAAGAGATAGATAGATGACTAGAGATAGAGATATATATAGAGATAATAATGATTATACAAGAGATAGATATACATTTATATAGATATATGACAGGCATATATGAGACATGAGATACACGATCGATATATAGGATAGAGATACACGATCGATATATAGGATAGAGATACACAATATATAGGATATAGATACACGATATATAGGATAGAGATACATGATCGATATATATAGGATAGATACACAATATATAGGATATAGATACACGATATATAGGATAGAGATACACGATCGATATATAGGATAGATACACAATATATAGGATATAGATACACAATATATAGGATATAGATACACGATATATAGGATAGAGATACACGATCGATATATAGGATAGATACACAATATATAGGATATAGATACACGATAGATGTATAGGATATAGAAACACGATAGATAGGATATAGAAACAGATAGATACAGATATAATTCTTACCTTTTCCAAACAATTGGATCTTAAAGTATTTGGAATAATCTGGCAGGCAAGTAGGAGGAAGCAAAACATTGGGTATATTAAAAATATACCTGGTCGCAAAGGTTTAAGGGGTACTAGAATAATGAGCTTATTTATAATAAGCCTTTTCACAGCCTTGACTCCCCCCCCGCTCTCATTTGCATTAATTCAACGAAAATTCCCCATCGAGGCTTAAAGGGCACCAATTTCATGAAACGCTCAGGCAGCCCAGGTGGCATCTGTAGAGCCACGTAACTTTTTTTTAGTATTTTTTTCTCCAATTCTGATTAACAGCATTTAGAAAGGAACAAAACAAAGTGGAAGATACATACAAGCAATAGAATGACCTGTAAAGTGGTTAAAAGGTAATCAGGCAGTTAAATGGACTCGACATGAAACGATAAGAAGTCTATTAAAAACATCAAAGCGACAAAGGCAGGTGAAATGCAAACAGAATAAACTGGTAAAGTGGAAGAGAATCCCGCAGCCTGAGAAAAATGCAGGCCCACACATCTGTGGTATATTTCACTGATGCTGTACCCTCAACATGTGTTGCACCCACACAGAGTTCACTCGCATTCATCTTTCTGCGCCTTTCCAAAAGTGCGCAATCCTACAGTGTCAATTAATCTGCTTTGGCCTTGCTCAAAGATTCGTGGGAGGAAATGCTTAGTTGAAACAGGCTAAGCTAGGAAAAAATAACCGTTACAGTGTTGCTCGTCGATTTCACTGTTCAGCACAAAAATGTTACCAACACAAGGGTTTTAATGCATTTAACTAGTCCATCTCCCATGGCATTGCAGAAAGGGAGTCAAGACCATGAACACTATTCGAACATACAAATTAGCAGGAGTAGACCACTCGGCCCCTCGAGCCTGCTCCGCCATTCAATAAGATCATAGCTGATCCGATTACTCCACATTCCCACCTACCCCGCCCCCCCGATAACTTTTCACCCCCTTGCTTACCAAGAATCTATCTACCTCTGCCGTAAAAATATTTAAAGACTCTGCTTCCACCGCCCTCTGAGGAAGAGAGTTCCAAAGACTCACGACCCTCTGAGAAAAAATTTCTCCTCATCTCTGTCTTAAATATAGAAACATAGAAGATAGGAGCAGGAGTAGGCCATTCAATGAGATCATGGCTGATCATCCAAATTCAGTACCCGGTCCCTGCCTTCTCCCCATATCCCTTGATCCCTTTAGCCTTAATATATCCAACTCTTTCTTGAATATACTTAATGAACTGGCCTCCACCGCCCTCTGTGGCAGAGAATTCCACAGGTTCACCACTCTCTGGGTGAAGAAATTCCTCCTCATTTCAGTCCTAAATGGCTTACCCCTTATCCTTAGACTATGACCCCTGGTTCTGGACTCCCCGGCCATCAGAAACATCCTTCTTGCATCTAGTCTGTCCAGGCCCGACAGAATTTTATAGGTTTCGATGAGATCCCCTCTCAATCTTCTAAACTCCAGTGAGTATAAGCCCAATCGACACAATCTCTCCTCATACGTCATTCCTGCCATCCCAGGTATCAGCCTGGTGAATCTTCGCTGCACTCCTTCCATGGCAAGAACGTCCTTCCTCAGGTAAGGTGACCAAAACTGCACACAATACTCAAGGTGTGGTCTCACCAAGGCCCTGTACAACTGCAGCAAGACATCCTTGCTCCTGTACTCGAACCCTCTTGCTACGAAGGCCAACATACCATTTGCCGCCTTAACCGCCTGCTGCACCTGCATGCTTACCTTCAGCGACTGGTGTACAAGAACACCCAGGTCTCTTTGCACTTCCCCTTCTCCCAATCTATTGCCATTCAAATAATAATCTGCCTTCCTGTTTTTGCCACCAAAGTGGATAACCTCACATTTATCCACATTATACTGCATTTGCCATGTTTCTGCCCAATCACCCAACCTGTCCAAATCGTGCTGGAGTTTCACGACATCCTCCTCACAGCATACCCTCCCACCCAGCTTTGTGTCGTCTGCAAATTTGGAGATATTACATCCAATTCCCTCGTCCAGATCATTAATATATATTGTGAACAGCTGGGGTCCTAGGACCGATCCTTGCGGTACCCCACTAGTCACTGCCTGCCACTCGGAAAATGACCCGTTTATTCCAACTCTTTGCTTTCTGTCCGCCAACCAGTTCTCTATCCAAGTCAATACCTTGCCCCCAATCCCATGTGCCTTAATTTTGCATGATAATCTCTTATGCGGGACCTTATCGAAAGCCTTCTGAAAGTCCAAATACACCACATCCACTGGTTCTCCCTTATCTATTTTACCAGTTACATCCTCAAAAAATTCCATGTTGACTTTGTCCGATCCAGTCACTGCTTTCCAAGTGCTCTGCTATTACATCTTTTATAATGGACTCTAGCATTTTCCCCACTACCGATGTCAAGATTACCGGTCTATAATTCCCCGCCTTTTCTCTACCACCTTTTTTGAATAGTGGGGTAACATTAGCTACCCGCCAATCCATGGGTACCGTTCCAGAGTCTATCGAGTTCTGGAAGATGACCAGCAATGCATCTACTATTTCTAGGGCCACTTCCTTAAGTACCCTGGGATGTAGATTATCAGGCCCTGGGGATTTATCGGCCTTCAGTCCCATCAATTTTCCTAACACCATTTCCCTACAAATACTGATTTCTTTCAGTTCCACCCTTTCATCAGACCCTATGTTCCCCAGCATCTCTGGGAGGTTATTTGTGTCCTCCTTTGTGAAGACAGAACCAAAATATGTATTTAGTTGGTCTGCCATTTCTTTGTTCCCCATTATAAATTCCCCCGATTCTGACTGCAAGGGACCTACGCTTGACTTCACCAATCTTTTTCTCTTCACATATCTATAAAAGCTTTTACAGTCAGTTTTTATGTTCTCTGCAAGCTTACTCTCATATTCTATTTTCCCTTTCTTAATTAATCCCTTTGTCCTCCTTTGTTGAATCCTAAACTGCTCCCAATCCTCAGGATTATTGCTTTTTCTGGCCAATTTATATGCCCTCTCCTTGGACCTTATGCTATCCCTAATTTCCCTTGTTAGCCACAGTTGGGTCCCCTTTTTTGTTTTATTTTTATGCCAAACTGGGATGAACAAATTCTGTAGTTCATCCATTCGGTCTTTGAATGTTTGCCATTGCCTATCCACCGTCAACCCTTTGAGTGCCATTCCCCAATCAATCCTACCCAACTCGCTCCTCAGACCATCGTAGTTTCCTTTATTTAAATTGAGGACCCTAGTCTCCAAGTCAACTACTTCATTCTCCATCTTAATGAAGAATTCGATCATATTATGATCGCTCTGACCCAAGGGGCCTCGTACAACAAGATTGCTTATTAATCCTCTCTCGTTACATAATACCCAGTCTAAGATGGCCTGATCTCTGGTTGGTTCCTTGACATATTGGTCCAGGAAACCATCCCGTAAACACTCCAGGAATTCCTCCTCCACAGTATTGTTACTCATTTGGTTGGCCCAATCTATATGTAGATTAAAGTCACCCATGCTGGCTGCTGTGCCCTTATTGCACGCTTCTTTAATTTCTCTTTTAATGCCATCCCCAACCTCCACCTTACTGTTTGGAGGTCTATAAACCACTCCCACTAACGTTTTTTTCCCCTTAGTATTTCTCAATTCTACCCATAGATTCCACCTCATCAGAGCTAATATCCTTCATTACAATTGTGTTAATCCCTTCTTTAACCAGTAATGCTACCCCACCTCCCTTTCCTTTTTGCCTATCTTTCCTGAATATCGAATACCCCTGGATGTTGAGTTCCCAGTCCTGGCCTTCCTTGAGCCATGTTTCCGTAATCCCAACCAAATCGTATTTGTTTACTTCTATTTGCGCAGCCAATTCATCCACCTTATTACAAATGCTCCTCGCATTAAGACACAAAGCCTTCAGGCTTGTTTTTTTTAACGCTCTTAGACCTATTAGAATTATTTACTGTGGCCATGTTTGATTTAAACTGTTGATTTCTCTGACTGCCACTTTTGTTTTTCTCCTTCCTATCTTTTGCTTTTATCCTCGTTTCCCTTTCCTCTGTCTCCCTGCTCAGGTTCCCAACCCCCTGCCATTTTAGTTTAAACCCTCCCCCACAGCACTAGCAAACACTCCCCCTAGGACATTGGTTCCAGCCCTGCCCAGGTGCAAACCGTCCGGTTTGAACTGGTCCCACCTCCCTCAGAACCGGTTCCAATGTCCCAGGAACTTGAATCCCTCCCCCTGGCACCATTCCTCTAGCCACGTATTCATCTGAAGTATCCTTCTATTTCTACTCTGACTAGCACGTGGCACTGGTAGCAATCCTGAGATTACTACCTTTGAGGTCCTGTTTTTTAATTTATCTCCTAACTCCCTATACTCCGCTTTTAGGACCTCATCCCGCTTTTTACCTATATCGTTGGTGTCTATATGCACCACGACAACTGGCTGTTCACCCTCCCCTTCCAAGATGTTCTGGAGCCGCTCGGAGACATCCTTGACCCTTGCACCAGGGAGGCAACACACCATCCTGGAGTCTCGTTTGCGGCCGCAGAAACGCCTATCTATTCCCCTTACAATTGAATCCCCTATTACTATAGCTCTACCCCTCTTTCCTCCCATTCTGTGCAGCAGAGCCACCCCTGGTGCCAGGAAGTTGGCTGCTGCTGCCTTCCTCTGATAAGCCATCCCCCCCAACAGTACTCAAAGTGGTGTATCTGTTGGAGAGGGGGATGGCCACAGGGGACCCCTGCACTACCTGCCTGCGCCTAGTACTCTGCCTGTTGGTCACTTGTTCCCTTTCTTCCTGTCCAACCTCTACCTGCGGTGTGTCCAACTCCGTAAATGTGCTATTCACGATGGGCGACTCCTTATTTTTAAACAGTGACCCCTAGTTCTAGATTCTCCCACAAGAGGAAACATCCTCTCCACATCCACCCTGTCCAGATCCCTCAGGATCTTATGTTTCAATCAAGTCACCTCTTACTCTTCTAAACTCCAGCGGATACAAGCCTGGCCTGTCCAACCTTTCCTCATAAGACAACCCGCCCATTCCAGGTGTTAGTCTAGTAAACCTTCTCTGAACTGCTTCCAACGCATTTACATCCTTCCTTAAATAAGGAGACCAATACTGTACACAGTACTCCAGATGTGGTCTCACCAATGCCCTGTATAACTGAAGCATAGCCTCCCTACTTTTGTATTCAATTCGCCTCGCAATAAACGATAACATTCTATTAGCTTTCCTAATTACTTGCTGTACCTGTATAGTAACCTTTTGGGATTCAGGTCAATGCTTCCATTATTACAAGTGACTACACTCCAAAAGTACTTAATTGGCTGTAAAGTGCTTTGAGATGTCCGGTGGCCGTGAAAGGCGCTATATAAAAGGCAAGTCTGTCTCTCTTTCTATTTATATAGTGCCTTTAATGTAGTAAAGCGCTCCAAGGCACTTCACAAGAGCCAATCATCAAACAAAATTTGACCAAGCCACGCGATATTAGGACAGGTGACCAAACGCTTGGTCAAAGAGGTAGATTTCAAGGATGGTGTTAGAGGAGGCGGGGCGGTTTCGCGAGGGAATTCCAGAGCTTAGGGCCCAGGCATGGCCGCCAATGGTGGAGCAATGGAAATCGGGGATAACTGGACGAAGGTGGGGACGGAAGATTGAGAGATCGATGGCCAGAATGCTCCTTTTATAGATCGCTGGTCTGCAGCTATTGCTGTGTGTTTCAGTCAGCAATCCTATCCACCCCTGACGAGTTACCAGGCTTCTTTGCTGCAACTACTGGTGCTGAGGTGCGCTGGGATTCACAGCTCTTTCGGGGGTGGCAGGATCACGTCAGTGGACAGGATTTCCTTTTGGAAGTGACGATTGCAAACTGCCCCATTTACAGCTGCAACACAAAGCATGCCTTTTAAAAAAGGAGAGTTATTAAATAATACACCAAGCAATTGGAAAATCTAATGTCACCGAGAACGATTCTTCCCCCTTCTGCTTCTGTCCGGATAAACGACCTCCGAGGTCAACTTTTTTCACCCTCTTTTATATAAAAATCAAATTAAGAAACAGCATCAGGACTTAGAAAATACACGTCAACAATAAATGATTTCAAACTTTCCAGCCACTGTTGTTGGGCCCATTCTAATGTCCGTACTGCTGTCAGTAACTTTTCCTTCCCGCTTTCGTCCTGACAAATTGCCCATGGAGACGTGTGTTTTAGTTTTCAGCTGGCTTTATACAAGACTGGAAAAGTGCAGAGTTTCTCAATAGGAAGGTCATTTAAAGATTTTCAAAATATATGCCAGTTTTAATCTGGATGGTAAAAGGGAGGCCACAGGAACGCGTCACATAGCAGATAGGCAAGTGCCACTTGTTGGTGTGTCACATAACATTATGCTCTTAGTACCATCTACAGAGACACTACCCTAAGAATTTTGAGCCCACTTGTTTTTAACACACACAACAGATAAAGCACCATGCTATGCCTGGATGGTTATTCAATTCCAAACTTTGCACCCGATTTTCCTTAAGATACCAATTAATTTTGTTAAGTATTATCTTTTAGTCTGGGCCATTTTCTCAGTGAGCTCAGAAGTTAAACCGACAGGGCTGCTGTATCGAGCTCAAGGTTTGATGACTCCATTCTATACCACTAAGCTCTTTGGTATTCCATTCATCTTAAGTCCTTAAGCAATTAAAATCAATTCTCAGGTTACTTAAGACTTATGATGAAACCCATTTGAAATCTAGTCTGAAACAATTTAAATCGTGTAAGCAAATATTCAGCATAAGCTAGCCAATTATGAAACCAGTGTGATAAAACATCCACAGAGCAGGGAACAAATTCCCAGGAGATTGGGTCTAGTAAATGTTGCAAACGAATAATTTACATCAAAATGTCACACGCACTTGAGTATTATGTGCCCAGTCCTGTCTGCAACTGGAAACATCTGCCATTGGATGAGACTTCATGAGCTCCAGATCCCCATACCTATACTCTCAGCATCACTGCTGCACCAAGGATAACTTGTTCTTGTCCCGACTTGGACAAGCAAAGTGGAAGATCCCCTTATTTCCAAGAACAGTCAACCTCCGCGACGAGTAATACGGCCACCCATTTTAGCTCCTGCAATAGCATGTCTGCACCATAAGCAAGCAAAGCTTAACAATGTAACTGCTGCAATATCAGAGACAGACTTGTACTTTTAGTAAAGACTCAATTTTTCAGTGAAATCTGGTCTTTTGAACTTGAGATTCATTTTTTTTTGTTTCCAAAAAAAGATTGGGTGGAGGGGAGAGAATATTCAGCCATATTTCACAAAAAAATTGTAGTTTTCACATTAACTTCAGCAAGTTAACATCTCTGGATACTAGAGATCAAGAATTTCTATAAAAAAATTATACAGTAGAATTTTTGTAAAGGTTTTCTAGATATTACATGAAACTGAAGTACAAGAAACTCTCGTTTAAACGGCACTTATCCGGAATTCTCTATTAACCGGCAAAATTCATACTCCGAAAACACCTCAATAACCAGAAATGTTGCCAAGTCCGAGTCTCCCGGAGTGGCCGAGTTAGTCAGTGGGGGTAGTTCTCCAAACTGCCACTACTCGGCTTCTTGGCGCTGTCGGGAGTCCGAACACCTCAATAACAGGAGTCTGACTTTGTTAAAAATAGCCTTGGTAGATAACCCTCTCCGTCATCCGGAATTTTTAATTAACCGGCAGCATCCCGGTCCCGTATACCAGTTTCCTGTAGTGTTTTTCAAATTAAAATGTTAATTTTGCTACTTTGTGAAATGGTTTTATTTCTTATGCTTCTCTACAGACCCAGTTTTCTTTCTGCATTTTTCCCCACGAGTAGGTACCAATGCTGTTCTATTATAAGCAAGTTAGAGGTACATATCAGATTGAACTTGCGTTCTTTACATTATTTCTGTCCCTTTAAAAAAAATGTTTTCCTCAGGATGTGGGTAACACACTGAAAATTAGTCGGTTGCTCAGCCATTGCAGAGGTCATCAAGGGTCAGCCACAGACATGGGACTGGAGTCACATGGAGGCCACACCAGGTAGGTGTAGGCAGGTTCTCTTTGAAGGGGAGTAGTCAATCATTTGGTGTTTTTTTTTAATATGGCAAATCGGTCAGCTTTTACAGTCATTTTAGCTGGTGGAATGATGTGGTGCCCCAACTTCCACTGGCTTCTGTCCTGATGGTACTCGCGCAAGAAAAATAATGGGCCACTGAGGGGCCGATAAGAGTATACCCACCCGTCGCTTGATTTCATTAACACAATGTGTACTCCATTACTCTCTAATGAAAATAATTCCAACATAGCACCATTATTAAAAATCAACCTTACTGCATAAACAGGATATTTTGCAATGCATGTTTTTAGTTTGAAGAACAAGACCTGCGCTGTATCCAACCACACTGCAAAGCCTATTGCCAACAAAACAACAGTTGATCTAATCTGTACAACATATGTTACATGCAGCTTGCCAGCAGCTTCAAAGTCATTTCAGATAAAACCTTCTGCCATTTTTCAATGAAAAAATGATTCCGGTGAAATGCTTATTGACAGACAATACATTTTTCCCTCAAATCTATTTGGTCCCTTAAGAGTTGTCAGTTACCTTCTTCATTTCAAAGAATCAAGGCTACAGATTTCTCTACAGATGCCATTTTTGGATGACTTTTATTTCACTATTTGTGATTGGGATGTGGGCAACACCAGAAAGGCAGCATTTATTGCCCATCTCTAGTTGCCAGGATAACATAACAAGTAGGAGCAGGAGTAGGCCATATGGCCCCTTGGGCCTGCTCCACCATTCAATAGAATCATGGCTGATCCGAACTTAGACTCACGTCCACTTCCCTGCCCGCTCCCCGTAACCCTCAATTCCTTTATGAGCTAGGAAACTGTCTATCTCAGTTTTAAATTTATTTAATGTTGCAGCTTCCACAGCTCTCTGAGGTAGCAAATTCCATAGATTTACTACCCTCTGAGTGAAGAAGTTTCTCATCTCAGTTTTGAAAGGACAGCCCCTTATTCTAAGATTATGCCCCCTAGTTCTAATCTCACCCATCAGTGGAAACATCCTCCCCGCATCCACCCGATCAAGCCCCCTCACAATCTTATATGTTTCGATAAGATCGCCTCTCATTCTTCTGAATTCCAATGAGTAGAGGCCCAACCTACTCAACCTTTCCTCATAAGTCAACCCCCTCATCTCCGGAATCAACCGAGTGAACCTTCTCTGAACTGCCTCGAGAGCAAGTATATCTTTTCTTAAATAGAAAGAGTCAAGTGTGGCCCAGTGGGCAGCACCCTCGCCTCAGAGTCAGAAGGTTGTGGGTTCACAGTCCCACTCCAGAGACAGTACAACTAAAAATCCAGGCCGACACTCCCAGGGCAGCGCTGAGGGAGTGCTGCACTGTCGGAGGTGCCGTCTTTCGGATGAGACGTTAAAACCGAGGTCCTGTTTGCTCTCAGGTGGACGTAAAAGATCCCATGGCACTATTTCAAAGAGGAGCGGGGGAATTCTCCCCGATGTCCTGGGCCAATATTTATCCCTCAATCAACATAACAAATACTGATTATCCGGTCATCATATTTTTGTTTGTGGGAGCTTGCTGTGCACAAATTGACTGCTGCGTTTCCCACATTACAACAGTGACTACTCTTCAAAAAGTACTTCATTGGCTGTAAAGTGCTTTGGGGCTTCCAGTAGTCATTAAAGGCGCTATATAAATGCAAGTCTTTTTCTTTTTAAAGTGGGGGACACGCAGGGTTGGGAGGGCAGGTTCCCTTCACTGTGATAATCCGCTTAGTCATTATTTTCAGCCCACAGATTTAATGAATTGCCGAGACCACAACTTGTCGTGATGGGCTTTATACTCAGGACTTCTGCCTTACTAGCTCAGCACCATAACCACGAGGATTTGTACTGACTGCATTGGGTAACGCACCTAAAATGCAGTTGGAGAGCTCCTGCAGCATGATACTAAAAGCCCTTTCAGGGTAGGTTCTCGCTCCCCTTGGGCAAGTCTCATTTTAAAAAAAACACAAAACAGACTTAATGCAAGTATCATTAGAGACTGGGATTGTAACTATCTTGAAGAATCTTTGCATTGTAATGAGACAATGTATGGATTTTACTTCTACCCTGGGGAAATTTCTATTGGACAGTTTCTGGATTTATTTCATCCTTTTAATGCATGAATTTTCCACAATTTCTGCAGTTCTTTTGTCCACATTAAATTTTAAGTTGAATTTAAGATTTTTTTAAAAACTTTCTTGGTTTTAGAAAAACAAAATTGTAATCCACTGAGACCCAACTTATGGGGACAACTCCCACTAGTTTGTTCTTATAACAATAAATTTAAACAGAACCTGGAATGTACTGAACAACCCAAGATGCTTCACAAAACAAATAAGCGCCATGAGGGAGCACTTAGGCGAGGCGACTTAAGGCTAGGTCAAAGAGATGTGTTTTTAAAAAAAGGGCAGAGAAGCAGAGGCAAAGGAAGAGAGATGCAGCGAGTTGGGTCGAGGTGACTGAAGGCTCTAACACCGGTGGTCGGGTAAAGGGAAGGGGCTGTACAGGAGACCAGAGTCAGAGGATTAATTTTTGGCATGCTCGAGCACTGGAAAATATAATGGAATGATAGGACACCAAATACAACATTTCAGCACTGTACAAAAATAAACAGTTATACCCCTCCTGCAACCAGCCACCCCCCCCCCACCCTTATATTTCTTTTATACTTTTCATGACCCCATACACAAAACAACCACTGGCAGATTACAACTCAATATACATAATGGCTGCAAGTTTAAAATTCATTTAGACGCCAGTGAATGGTAATGTAACTCCAGTATTCTGCAATGAAAAACATTTCAGTCTGTTATGTGCTGTTGTGCATGTCTACAAGTTTTAATAGCCCTTGTTCAACTAGCCATTTTCCATGTGTGCGCCCTGGACTGTGGCTGTTAGCAGTGTATTTGATTGTGGAGAACATCACAGCCAAAGATGTGTGGGTTAGGTTGATCGGCTATGAAAAATTGACCCTTAGTGTTAGGGGGATTAAATACGTGGGGTTACGGGGATAGGGTGGGATATGTGTTGGTGTAGGGGTTACGGGGATCGGGTGGGATATGTGTCGGTGCAGGCTCGATGGGCCGAAATGGCCTCTATCTGCACTGTGGGGTTTCTGTGATCTGTGAAGACTAATCCTTCCTCTAGCCATCATTCGTACATGGACCTTTTTCCAGGAACATATCACTAAAGTTTGAATTCAGTTTAAAATAAAAACTGGCATCAGTAAAAAAAGGATCATGGCGCTGTTGGACTGTTGTAAAAAAAAATAGAAACAGCTTGCATTTATAAAGCGCCTTTAACATAGTAAAACATCCCAAAGCATTTCACAGGAGCGTTATCCAACAAAATTTGACACTGAGCAACATTAAAAAGAAAAAAACCTTGCATTTCTATAGCACCTTTCATGACCACCAGACGTCTCGAAGCACTTTACAGCCAATGAAGTACTTTTTTGAAGTGCAGTCACTGTTGTAATGTAGGAAAGGCGGCAGCCAATTTGCACTCAGCAAGCTCCCACAAACAGCAATGTGATAATGACCAGATCATCTGTTTTTAGTGATGTTGGTTGAGGGATAAATATTGGACCCAGGACACCGGGGATAACTCCGCTGCTCTTCTTCGAAATAGTGCCATGGGACTTTTTACGTCCACCCGAGGGGGCAGACGGGACCTCAATTTAACGTCTCATCCGAAAGACGGCACCTCCGACAGTGCAGCACTCCCTCAGCACTGCACTGGGAGTGTCAGCCTAGCTTTATGTGCTCAAGTCCCTGGAGTGGGACTTGAACCCACGACCTTCTGACTTGAAGGCAAGTGTGCTACCAACTGAGCCACAGCTGACACTAACATTCGAGGTATTAGGACAGGGCTTGGTCAACGGAACAGGTTTTAAGGAGCATCTTAATGGGAGGAGAGGTAGAGGGGTTTAGGAAAGGAATTCGAGCGCTTCGGGCCTATGCAGCTGAAGGCACGACCACCAATGGACGAGTGATTAATTAAGCTGGAGCCAGCACACATTGCTGGCGTAGGGGGCGAGGAGCGCAGCTCAACATCTGGCAGCGCTAAACCGGACATAGGATCGAGAGTACCAAAGCTATTCCCATTCCTGAATGGAGACACCCTAACCTCAATTCCAAAACTTATAAATTTAAGTGAAAGACATAACAAAGTTGAAAAACAGACAGCAAACTCTAACCACACTGAAGTAAATAAAACTCAGAACAGATTGAAAATGTAAACACAGTACTACAGAAGAATGTGGAAAGGTGGCCAAGATCACAGGATAACATTTTATACTGGTTCATTAACCTGCAGGCTATGAAACCAATTGCTCCACCCCTTAATATTTTGAGCCTAGACTTTAGACCCACAGAATTACTTACCCGCAGTACAATGCTTAAAAATTCTAGTCCAATGAACCACATTTATTTTAATTTGGCCAACAAAATTAATCTTAAATTATAGTGCAGATTTTTTTAAAACCATTTTTCTTCCCTTCTCTCCTGAAGGCGTCAAGTATCATTTGATAGTCAACAACAGAGCTCCGCACACCTCATGCAAGCTGCCATTCATCACGCGAGCCTAGACAGTAAATATACGGCAGGCTATTTGAGTCGCAGGATCTGATATTGTCCTCATCTGCTGTCCACGCAGACCTACAACAGCAGGGGTTACTGGGCACCAGCCAGGAGGAGAAACCCTGGCTTATATTAACCCATCCCTAGTACTGCAAACACTTCAATTATACAAGCCCACCAACACCTTCCTTTGTCAAGAGTTCTGGAAAACTACCTTGGAAATCAGTTCTGAATTTCTTTTTCTGAAATGTTACCCATCAGCTCCCTCCACTTGAGACAGGAATGAAAAAAACATTCGGACCCTCGTGTCTACTGCGTCCTAACGCTAGATCCTGCCTATCCATGAGACAATGGATGAAGTGTCGACCCGGCCAAATCTGGCACATTCACTTGACAAGTGGGAAGAGACAACAAAAGTCATGCACACCTCAAATGATTAAAACAAAAAATTGGGAATGCTGAAATTAAAATAAAATTTCAGAATATGGTCAGGCCCGTTTTCCAGAATTTACTACTTTTATTTCACACATTTCAAGTTGTGAATGTACCTCATCAGCCACGAACATCACAGCCTCTCTTAGCTACAGGTGTGCAGAGAGTATATCTCATCAGAGAGGTCTATATTTTTGCCATCTACAGACAACTAAGGCCGGCATAAAGCTCTCTACGTGGCAATAATTCCACCTCTGGTTATGCTTGAGCACCTGCTACAGCTGTGAGCAGAGAGACATCAGCAGAGCACGGTGGTGTCCAACGAAACCATTGCTGTCCTCTCGGTTGGCGTCCAGGGAGGCTATGAGGGAAATAAGACAGACAGCAGCACAATTTATTTTTCCACGTTCCAAAAAATCTCAATCAAAAACGTAAGCCATTTAGAACTGGTCACATGGAATGGTTTATTTCATTATTTTAATCTCATCCTTGGCAGGTAAAATGAATGTAACGCACCGACAGAAATGCCTCCCACACTACATGCAATGAGTTTATGTCAAATCAGTGGAACATTACAGAACATTACTGAAAACCCATTTTTATTTTATAAAAAAACCTACAATTTAAGTATTAAAAAAAATCTGGCTAAGCGGATTTAGACGTGAAAGCAAAAAACACAAAACTGTGTTATGCTGGTTAAGAGAAACAGTTTTTGTCACCAAACCCCATTGTGAATCGCATTTTGGTAGAAACAAACATGTTGCAGAGTACAGATAAGCAAATAAGCACCGTCTTTGTGGCTGGAGGCACTTGGCACAAAACAAATACCACAAGGACTGAAGGACTTGACAAAGGTGTTTTAGCATGCTTCTTTAATGGGAATAGAGGGATACTGTGTCGCAGTACACATAACTGGGGAGGGAGGGGGGGGGGCAGGGGGGGAATGAAACACAAGGCCATGATATGCAGAGTTCATTTTTTTTTGAAAGACGATTGCCTTGTAAAAGTCTCAGCACTCTTGGTTTAATGTTGAGCAGTTTTTGTTTTTTTTTAAAAAAAAGAAGTTCCATGGCATTCTGGTGTCACAGGTGCAGTTCTCTTGTTCTGGTTTCCTGTAACTTCTCTCTCAACTGCTGGAAAGTAGGTCTTCGACCAGGGTCAAGTTCCCAGCACAGTTTCATCAACTCGTAAACAGCAGGCGGACAGCCGTCGGGCGGATCCATTTTGTATCCCTTCTCGACACGAGGAACCACGTCTTTCAGAGGCTGAGGGCATTTAAAAAGGAAAAAATAATTATTCATTTTTTTTCCCGTCTCAATGCGGAGGTGGCCCCAGTGGCAGGTGCTGTTGCTTAAATGAAGGACAGGTAATCGATACTCGGGATTTCAAATACTGTTCTGTGATCAGCTACCAACAGTCACACAACGAACTAGCTTTGTGAGCATGCGTTCTAATTCCTACCATGGCCTGAAAGGAGTTTGCAGACGACACAAAGCTGGGTGGGCATGTGTGCTGTGAGGAGGATGCCGAGAAACTCCAGTATGATTTGGACAGGTTGGGTGATTGGGCAGATGCAATATAACGTGGATAAATGCGAGGTTATCCACTTTGGTGTCAAAAACAAGGCGGCAGATTATCTGAATGGCAATAGATTGGGAGAAGGAGAAGTGCACCGAGACCTGGGCGTCCTTGTGCACCAGTCGCTGAAGGTAAGCATGCAGGTGCAGCAGGCGGCAAATGGTATGTTGGCCTTCGTAGCGAGAGGGTTCGAGTACAGGAACAAGGATGTCTTGCTGCAGTTGTACAGGGCCTTGGTGAGACCACACCTGGAGTAGTGTGCGCAGTTTTGGTCGCCTTATCTGAGGAAGAATGTTCTTGCCATGGAAGGAGTGCAGCAAAGATTCACCAGACTGATACCTGGGATGGCAGGAATGACGTATGAGGAGAGATTGGGTCGATTGGGCTTGTACTCGCTGGAGTTTAGAAGAATGAGAGGGGATCTCATTGAAACTTATAAAATTCTAACAGGACTAGATGCAGGAAGGATGTTCCCGATGGTCGGGGAGTCCAGAACCAGGGGTCACAGTCTAAGGATAAGGGGTAGGCCATTTAGGACTGAGATGAGGAGGAATTTCTTCACCCAGAGTGTGGTGAACCTGTGGAATTCTCTACCACAGAAGGCAGTAGAGGCCAATTCATTAAATATATTCAAGAAGGAGTTAGATATATTCCTTAAGGCTAAAGGGATCAAGGGATATGGGGAGAAGGCAGGGACAGGGTACTGAATTTGGATGATCAGCCATGATCGCATTGAATGGCGGAGCAGGCTCGAGGGGCCAAATGGCCTGCTCCTGCTCCTATCTATGTTTCTATAAAACGCAAAGCACAAATAAAATGTGGGAAGAAAAGCAATCCAACTCTACACATTATTTCTCAATTCAGAAATGAGCTGGTCTTATTCACCACTTTTTTTTTTGATATAGTAATTCCTCATGCCCTGTGATATTGCACACTAAAGGTTGCTCCCTCAAGAGTTTGGGCTTAACAGTTAGAAAACTATCTTGAAAGTCTGTTCCAAATTTAGTTTTCAAAAATGTAATCTACTTTAGGAAGTTGAGATGAATTGTAGCCTTTGTGAGGTGGGGTTAGAGGGCAGGCAATAATAGGACCAGAAGCTCAAAAAAGGCCTGGAGTTTCCGCTTGGTTGCGCTGGTTTTACCGCCGCAATTGGTACAACCGGCGCAAAAGGTCGTGGAATTTTAAGCACAAGTTACGTTCAGCGCAAATCAAGTTTCCGCGATTTTGTGCGTTAGTTTAAAAAAGAGCTAGAAGCAGGCCCAGTCCACAAAACTGGCCACGTCCCCAGGGTGAATTCATCACCGTTGGGAAGTTTCTGCTAATCGCGCTCGTTTGCAGGCCTTCGAGGCGGCTCCAAAAATGAAGCTGGTTCTTTTGGACGTTAGAACACTAAAAGGTACATTTTAAAAGCTGAAAATAATTTTTTTTTTTTTAAATTTACAAAAAACTGACTCCTGTACTCCAATATAATTAGCAAATGGTTCTGAATATTTTTATAGTCATTTTCAGTTATTTAAAATTGGGTTACTTGGATGACCGATTAAAAATGCTCATTTTTTTCTGATTAAACCCATTTTCAACTGTATTAATCAAACTGCACAAATATTTTTTTAAAGCAGATTTTTAAAATAAATTGTTTTAAAACGCTGTCCGATTGCACTGGTTCACGGCAGATTCGGCATTCGGTGATATGCAAATGAGCTTGAACGGAAACACGAGAAAAAAAATTACACTTTTCAAAACTGCAATTTTGGGTGCAATTTTTTGCCCATTTCGTCGATTGTGCCCAAGGCGGAAACTTTATTGCGTAATTCAGCCTGCATTTTAAAGTATTTCCATCATAAATTCCTACGCCAATACTTTAACGGAAACTGCCTGCGCAAACTTGCCATGCCTTAAATAAATCCTCTGGTCAACAGTGGGGCTGCAGCACCTCCACTGGGGACAGGGTGTCATTACAGTGTGATACGTTTACGTAGGCAGTTTGCACGAGAAATTCTGATGAAAAAAGTTGACAGGAAGCGCACAGATACAAGATTTAAATGGGTCAAATTACTAGCTTGGAATAGTTTTGCACAACGCTTATTTAGGTCTCATGCAAATCATCAGCATCATGGAACTGCACAATAAGGAATCTGAACCATGTGCACACTGCAATAAAAGATCTATTTTCTAGTCTTTTTTCAGGAAATCATCCTATGGAACATGAGAGGAGGAATGAGGGAAAGACACAGTAATTAGGAGGCACGCAAGTCACTGAACTACATTCAGTCCAGGAAATTAGATCAGATGCTCAAAGTCCCCTCTTCCACAGCCGTTTCACACCCCTCGCCCACAAAAATTCGGTAACATTTTATTTATCATTTATTATATTGATGGAGTAACAGACCATGGACCAGTAATGACTACAATGTCCATAGATTATAGTCACCTATGGACTGCACAATCTACAGACAGTTGTGATATATTAAACTGTGCAATGAGCAGAGTCATCACAACTTCAATTTGGGCACGGTTTTTGCACTGCTCCACAATTAAACCTGCACAAAGATACTTGCTGTGCACTACAATTTTCCCCCAATAGAGGGTGGTACTCTACTTTATTATGGGATTGGAGTTTATGCACATAATGCGTCAATTTTTTTGCAGCACAATTTTAGGAGGTGCCACGCGAGAGTAGCATGAGTGTCCTGGGGGGGGGGGGGGGGGCAGGTCACTGAAAGAATGGTACATGCTGCAGGGAAACCTGAAGCGGGAAATGTGAAACAATAACTCAAAACATGGGAAGTAGCAATGGACCACAACAAACCTCCCAGAATAAATTTACACCTTTTTTTAAATTGCTGGCAGAGTCGATCGGCACTCCAACAGAGAACCATGACGTATGAGCATCTCTCACCTCACATTTGAAGGTCTGAAACCACGGTCTTGCCCTTCAGTTGACCTGGCCATACTTCAAAAAGTAACTGATTGATTGCCCTTTGGTCCCGAGGTCATGAGCGATAAGGCACTATATAAATACAAGTTCATTCGCTCTTACACAGCTCAATTTTGAGAGAACCTTGCCCCACCCCCCCGCATTGTTTCCAACGCAGGCAGTCCGGGACGCTCCCCATCAGTGACATCACGGAGAAGCCGAGCAGGCAAGGAAGAACTACAATTGGCACATAGAAACATAGAAGATAGGAGCAGGAGTAGGCCATTCGGCCCCTCGAGCCTGCTCCGCCATTCAATGAGATCATGGCTGATCATCCAAATTCAGTACCCTGTCCCTGCCTTCTCCCCATAGCCCTTTAGCCTTAAGAAATATATCTAACTCCTTCTTGAATATATTTAATGAATTGGCCTCAACTGCCTTTTGTGGTAGAGAATTCCATAGGTTCACCACTCTCTGGGTGAAGAAATTCCTCCTCATCTCAGTCCTAAATGGCCTACCCCTTATCCTTAGACTGTGACGCCTGGTTCTGGACTCCCCCGCCATCAGGAACATCCTTCCTGCATCTAGTCTGTCCAGTCCTGTCAGAATTTTATAAGTTTCAATGAGATCCCCTCTCATTCTTCTAAACTCCAACAAGTACAAGCCCAATCGACCCAATCTCTCCTCGTACGTCATTCCTGCCATCCCAGGTATCAGCCTGGTGAATCTTTGCTGAACTCCTTCCATGGCAAGAACATCCTTCCTCCGATAAGGCGACCAAAACTGCACACAATACTCAAGGTGTGGTCTCACCAAGACCCTGTACAACTGCAGCAAGACATCCTTGTTCCTGTACTCAAACCCTCTCGCTACGAAGGCCAACATGCCATTTGCCTTCTTAACCGTCTGCTGCACCTGCATGCTTACTTTCAGCGACTGGTGCACAAGAACACCCAGGTCTCGTTGCACTTCCCCTTCTCCCAATCTATTGCCAGGGCAAGAGACGGGATAAAGGCCCTCTACTCACAAGAAAGTTGATCACATGTGAAACCAGATTTTGATATGCCAATCGTTTTCCAAGTATAAAATGAAGGAATACAATTAAAAAGAACTCTCCCTGGACTTAACTTCCTCTAAGTCTGTGTTTAATGGACTTGCCAAAAAAAAAAATCCCAATACAAATCGCCAAAAGTATGTGTGTGATCTGTTCACATCTGTACATTTGAGAAAGTAACAAGTTTTACTGAGAAGGAAACGATATGTAAAGACACAGCTTTATGCATGTACAGAGTTGAACACCATGGCCCGGAATCTGCAGTCAATGGCGAAGCGATGGCGCTCACCGCTGACCTCAAAGAAAGCTGGCCACAAAGATCCCGCCGTCCCAGTGACGAAAACTTGATCTTTCGGCGTTAAACTGATTGTAGCGCTGTAAAAAGATCCCCCAGCAGAGAGCAGCAGTGTTGTCATCAAGCTGTCTGAGCAGCCAATCATATTGAAGAATTCTCAGATAGCAAACCAGGAAATAAGAAGCACTGATTCAATTAATTTAAAAAAAAATTTTTTTTTAAATATAGCAGAGCGAAATAAAGATTGGGACATACACATGGGGTTATGGTAGCTGAAATATCGAACAAACTTTAAAAATTATTAATTTTTTTTAAATTTAGTAATTTATCATAATGGAAAAATTTGATATTCTACAAATATAAAATTTGTGTTTTTCAGGGCCAGAACAGTTGTTCAGCAGTCAATACACCATTAAAACCCCAGTTACACCTATTCAACAAGGCTTAATGCAGAGTTTACCAGCGCTATTAGAGCAGAAAAGCTCAAGTTTTCGTCAGTTCAAGTGATTTCACTAATTGCCAGCTCTGGGGAGTTCCACAGCGAGCCTGTGGCAGAGCAGGGAATAAGTGACCGCAACTTCGGGATTTCCGCGTTTATCTGTGCATGAGCTAAATCCTGAAGTTACGGTCAGTTTCAGAGGGGTAATGACACTAACAGTTTACAATCATTACCACCACAAAATCTGGGCCCATATTTCAGATACCGTGTAATGCATTACAGGTAGACTATCCTTTATCCGCACTTCTGAAAACCGAAAACCTCTGAAAACCGAAAGTTTTTCTGTGGAGCGTAAGTCGTGCGCACGACATAACCCGAGTGGCACCAAATATGACCCGACGCGGCCGATGCTTTTCTGACCTGATTTGCGGGCCAGCTTAGCGTAGGAGTCAGCCGATATCCGGCTTTCCCACAACTGGCGGCGGCAGTCGAGCCCCAGACCCCCGCTAAGTCAAAGAATTCAGATACGGAGCAGGGGGAGCTGTAAACAGACTGGGAGCGGCAGCACAGAGAAGCAGGAAGGGGAATGAGACACGGAACAGTCGCAAGAGGTAGCCTGAACTGTTAAAATTTATATTAAATACAAATACTAATTACCAAATTAATTTAATGTTCAGAGTTTCCCAGTCTGAAATAATACCTTCTGAAATCCAAAAAGTTCCGAAAACCGAAACATAGCTGGTCCCAAGGTTTTCGGATAAGGGATAGTCAACCTGTATATATTTTTAATTGAAGTCAATCTTCCATTTACTATCAAGTGCATAAGTACAAATTCTGCCAATTTTACAAGTGCTTTTTAAGTTTCAGTGCAAACTCAATGAACATTCTCTGTTAGAGGTAGAAAGTTAAATTTTCCCCAACACAAATGTGAAGACATTTTTGCCAGGATGCTCATGATGATGCTGCCTCTGTGCAATACATTAATTTTCACATCCCAACTCCCCGATGGCTTACTGAGTGAAAGCACGGCTTGATGTGGTACTGAACACCATGCAGGCAAGCAGGTTCAAGTCTCTAAGTTAGCTAATCTCAACTGGGACAGTGGTTAGGGTGTCACAAGTGGCCCCAAATGCAGTGAATGGGATACAAAAGCAGCATCACCTGTTGGAAAATACACCTGTGTGGATATTGGGTGAGCACAGGACCACACCCAGCAGCAATATCCCCCCCCCCACAGTCAAATAGCATACCGACGTGACTGAGCAGCAGAGTACTACACATAGAAAAACAGGAGCAGGAGTAGGCCATTCGGCCCTTCGAGCCTGCTCCGCCATTCAATATGATCATGGCTGATCCTCTATCTCAATACCATATTCCTGCTCTCTCCCCATACCCCTTGATGCCTTTTGTGTCTAGAAATCTATCTATCTCCTTCTTAAATATATTCAGTGACTTGGCCTCCACAGCCTTCTGTGGTAGAGAATTCCACAGGTTCACCACCTTCTGGGTGAAGAAATTTCTCATCAGTCCTAAATGCCCTACCCCGTATCCTGAGACCCACCTCGTTCTAGATTAACGCCACCCCCCCCCCACCCAGGGGAAACATCCTCCCTGCATCCCTACACAAGCCAGAAATGCAAACATGCTAACCATACTCCTGCCAATAGGCTGTCAACTGTGCAAGCAGTGGGGTTTAAAAGGCAGTCAAAGCGCCACGAGAAAGAACACATGAGCATGCCACTTTCACAAAGGGAATCAAGAAAATTCCGTGCGCAACTGCGTTTTTCCTGTTTGTCCAGTTCAATGCATTGATAAAGCTGATATTTCCGCAGAGGCACAAATGTAATCCGAAGGGAGTCTGCAAGTGCCCGAGTTACCATTGTGTTTGACGAGAGGTGGGGGGGGGGGGGGGTCACTTAATATGTTTAAAATAAAGTGAAATTGATTCGATGACAAGTTAGTTTGGGAGCAGTACGTTTATACTTACCTTTATATCAAGAGGCAGGGTGCAGATTTTTTCCAAATAATTTTAACTAATATCACGGTTACTTAAGGTGAGGGATGCTAGCAATGGGAAACTTTGATGTTGACACGGAGTGTCTGGAATGGTAACACACCCAGATTACAGCATGAATAGATATAAAGAGTAAAGCTCCTCGGGACACTGGCTTAAAAATGTGCCTCAGCCTGAAACAGCAATCCTGCTGCACCACAGGAAAAGGCATTTTGCCTTACAAGCTATCCTATGCAAGGCTGCCAATTTTACAGCAAGCTCCAGTATAAACGCAATGAATGTTTTATTACAGAAGTAGAGAGTTAATGTTGCATAATCGGAGAGTACATTTTCTACCATTTGAATGAAAACGTAGCTGCAGGGATAAAGCAGGGAAAATGTTTTTTATACTCGTCTATTTTTCACACTACAATTACTGAGCAAATCCACCCTCAGTTCTCTCCACCCCTGCTTATTGGATTAACATTCAGAAACAGTTCATTCTCCCTTGTAATAGGAACATTTAAAGTACAGCCATTGAAGATTAAGTGCACATTTATTTCTTATTTATAGATGACTAAAGGACCATGGGGGATGCAACCACTTGTAGGTATTGCAGCGAAGTGGCATCATACATTGCATTTTGACCTGTTCATCAAGGTCTGGTATGTTTGTTGGGCATAACCACTACCACCGCTCAGTCAGTCATTCACTTTCCACCAACATGAATAATGTAATATTACATGAATAAAACACAAGCAGAAGTGCAGCTCAAGCAGAACAATGATAAGAGCTTCTTAAGTTAGGCTCCCAGTGCTATGAAACCAATTTTTAAAAATTTAAATGTTGGTCTGAATGAACCTCGGCTGGCTCAAATTACATTAAGACAACATGCCAGACACCCAGCAAATGAGTGCAAGACTGAAGGCACATTTCAGCTGTTGCTATGTTATTGCAACACTGGCTACGGCCTTCTGTAGAATAGGATCTGATCAATCAAATAGACAGAATCGTTGAGCACAGCCAGAATAAATCAACAGGCATAACAAAAATAATTGTATTTTAGTCTCCCAGCAGGATTTCTGGATCCTATATAAATCCATGTTGTTTCAAACAAATTAATACTTTGCCTTTTTACTTTGATGCATTTAGCTGTGTCCGGGAAAAACTTAGTGCCAAGGGAACGTCACAAATAAATGAGGAATGATTACATTACTTCTGGTGAATGAATTAGATCACCTGCTGTGCTTATAGCTTTATAAACCCTCTAAACATCTACTTGCTCTGTTCCTTCCAGAAGTCCGCTTTTAAGACTTAAATTGTGATACAAGCACGTCAGCATACACTCCGCACACACGCAGCTTTAGTTTTAACTAAGTGTGAAAATAAGAAGTTATATTTTTACCTACCATTCTGGGATAAGGCACTCGCCCAAAAGAGTAAATTTCCCATAGAAGAATCCCAAAACTCCAAACATCTGATTTAGTGGAAAAGTTCTAGAATAAAATAAAGAACTGTTACTATTCTTCCCAATTATTCTGTAGTCTGTCATTGCTTGTGTGTGTTATGTGAACTTCTGTGTCAAGCTGCCCAATATACACAAGGAAGTACCACTAGACAACTTGAACAGAAGACAGATGCTTCACGAGTCCAGCACTGGTCCTTGCTGGGAGGCTTGGAAACACTGCACTGGAGTGCCAACAGGCATGTTGGGGTTTTCTCATGGTCCAACTATGAACCTCAGTGCAATAAGAGACGGCTAACTCCGCACATGAACCTCTGCATATCGGGGCAGAGTTTCAGGTGAGCATTGTCTCGGAGACAGTTCCACAGTCAGAAATGGCGTGTTGTATCCTCTGGCATTTTATCTGAATTGAAACGGTAGTTTTTAGGGGCAGCTACAGTATCCGATGACTCTGACAGACATGGGTATCGGGTTTAAGCACCAAGAACGCATGGCATCAATTATATCTTGTAGGGGGAATTACAAATAACCACAACTTTCTAATGTTGAACCGCATAAATACCAGCAAGGGACCACAGATAAAGGCTTCACAAAGGACTATTATCTCAGATGACATAACTGAAAGCTACACTTTCTTATTTTGGGAGATGGGGGTGAGGAAGGACATATTACCACTTCAACTTGCCAATGGTAGTTTCAGTTTGAGTTGTCCATGCCCATCGCACACTCATGGCACTGAACCAGCATCCCTTAGTGCACCAATGCATTGCATGGCTAAACAACCATATTATTTCTTAGAAATAAAAAACTGGGGAGGGGGGGGGTAAAAAAAAAGTCCTTCCCCCATATTGTCAGGAATTGAAACCAGTTCCCAGGCACTGCGACAAATTCTGCGCAACCTCATCAATCCCTTTTTTGAGAGGGGGGGGGGGGGGGGGAGGCGGGAAGGGGAAAGAGTTTAATTTCTTTATAAGACATCTAAATAACACCAGGATATGGGTCAACAAAGTGCAAGATAAAATGTTACACCTATAACCCAGTGCGTTTTTACCTTTTCTTTAAGAGCTTCAGGTGCAGTCCATTTCACTGGGAGTTTCCCAGTGTCTTGCGTCGAAGAAGCTTCTTTTGTAAGACCAAAATCACTAACTTTAGCTATGTTATCCTCAGAGACCAGGACATTCCGAGCAGCTAAATCTCTATGTACAAAATTATTTGTCTCCAGATATTCCATTGCTTCACAGACATCACTGGAAAAAAGGGAAACATTTCAACATATCATTTAACAAGGCACTGCTACAGGCAGATTTTTTTTTTTTTTAAAAAGACAGTAAAAAGCTTGGATGACATTAAGTCTTAAGAAATTAATTTGCGGTGGAAAACAAACTACAGGAAACTTTGCGCTATCCGGCACCCACGGGACCGAGCTGCTGCCGTTGCCTCAAAACTTCCGGATAGACCAGCATCAATGTTATCAGATAGGAGCTTTTCAT
The DNA here is from genome assembly GCF_052327205.1 of Somniosus microcephalus. Classification (NCBI taxonomy): domain Eukaryota; kingdom Metazoa; phylum Chordata; class Chondrichthyes; order Squaliformes; family Somniosidae; genus Somniosus; species Somniosus microcephalus. Next base: position 30,564,947 of record NC_141018.1, read on the forward strand.
CTCCGTATCTGACAACAAAGACTGTTGCTTAGCAACAGCTTGTCAACACTCGGCCCGTGGCTTGGAAGCGTCTCTGAAGCTGTTGCTAAGCTACAAAGACGCTTTCCAGAGCCTGCCTGTGAAAAGAATGCTAGAAGAAAAAAAACCTAACCAAAACGGCTGCTGATTTCTGCCGTTAGATCGAAGCTGCCGGACGTTCAACCTCCGGATAGCACTAAGTTTCCTGTACCTTGTTTATTCACTTTACATTCACGTACAAGCATCTCATTTGCACTATATCCACTGCACTTACAAAACAAATTTCCACATTAATATTAGCAAGTTTTCAACCAAGGGTCATTTGATTCTATGAAAGACTTGCATTTATATAGCACCTTTCACAACCTCAGGATGTCCCAAAGATCTTTACAGCCAGCCAATGAAGTACTTTTTAAAGTGTAGTCACTGTTGTAATGTAGGAAATGCAGCAGCCAATTTGCGCACAGCAAGCTCCCACAAACAGCAATGTGATAATGATCCAAGTCTCTTTTTTTTTTTTTAGTGATGTTGATTGAGGGATAAATATTGGCCCCAAGGACACCGGGGTAACTCCCCTGCTCTTCTTCGAAATAGCGTCATGGGATCTATTACGTCCACCTGAGAGAGCAGACGGGGCCTCGGTTTAACGTTCATCCGAAAGACAGTTATGAGATTGGGAAGGAAATTCCTGGTGGCTCTACAAGGATTTCTTTGTGTTAACCTATACACGCACGCACGCGCGAAAAAGTTTCTGCAATGATAGTAGTTTCCTTTTGTTCGTTAATGTCATCTATTGAAAGTTACGATAGGGTGTCAATATTTACAGGGGATTCACAACACAGAAAACCATTGCCATCCAAAACAAAGTGCTTAGCATTTATACAAGTTATAAACGCTAACCTCAATTCTGTGGCTCCATCTGTAGGTCATCCAATTATCAAAACAAAAGACCAAATGAGGGAAGGAAAAAGACAAGAAAAGGGCAAGACGCTGTAATAAATCGCACCAGCTGGTTAGGCATTGACATTGGCCTAAAAACAATCACCAGCCTGCCCCCATAACCAGACCGTCAACCAACAGCAAGAAGGCACCAAAAGGAAACAAAAAAAACTGGTACGATAGCAAAATACTGTGGATGCTGGAAATCCGAAACAACAGAAAATGCTGGAAAAACTCAGCAGGCCAGGCAACATCCGTGGAGAGAGAAATAGAGTCAACGTTTCAGGTCGAAACCCTTCGGCAGGACTGAAGAAACACAGGGCCTGCGTTTCTTCAGTCCTGACGAAGGGTTTCGACCGGAAACGTTGACTTTATTTCTCTTTCCACGGATGTTGCCTGGCCTGCTGAGTTTTTCCAGCATTTTCTGTTGTTATTTAAGAAAAATAACTGATCTGATTAAAGATCCCAGGATACAAAAAAAAGCATTTTGCAGACTGGACATACCTTGATGTTCACAGCAGCAATGGATAAATAAAGTTACACCTAACAAAAAATTGCAAAGGCTGGAAATCAAACAGAAAATATGGGGGAAAAAAATAGGACAGCTTATTACTTGAGGGGCGCCACCCATCAACTATGATGCAAAGTCCCCAAACATTCGGCTCCATTTCCCCTTTCCAGATGCGGCCTGACCCGTCGTACTTTTCCATAATCATCTGCTTTTATTCCAAAGTTGCATGCAGATGGTGAAGCATGGCATCGCTTTGTTAGAATACTCACATGGAAAACTTTAGTAAACAATCGCCGCCGAGGACAGATCTTCCTCTTGATCGCAGGTAATCCACCAAACTGCCCTGGTAATGAGCAGAAGTTTCATTCTCATCACTTTGTTATTTAAAGTAACTTTTGCAGTTATATACGCGTGCCTTTTATTCAGAACATACCCAAGCACTTCACATGGAAGGGTTTATTTTAAGGTGCAGTGACCATTATGTAGGCAAACATTCTAATCCACAAACAGCTATGAGATGGTCGATCTGTAGATGATACTGGTTAAACGAGTTAAAGAAATACTTAGCATTTATGTAGTGCCCTTTCATATTCTTAGGACATTCTAAAGCACTTCGCCACCAATGGTTTTGAACTTTGGTCACTGTTTAGTAGGCAAGTGTGGCAGCCATTTTACGTACAGCAAGGTCGACACAAGGAGCAATTAAATAAAGGACCAGTTAATGTTAGAAAGGACATCAGGAAAACAGCGTGATCTCTCACTCAGGGTCAGATATGTCTACTGGACAGGCAGTTTAACAGCTCACCCAAAGAGCACACAAGTTACACAGAGAGGGGGGGGGGGGGCAGGGAAGGCGGGGAAGAGAGAGGGGGGGGCGGGGAAAAGAGAGACAGAGAGAGAGAGAGAGAGAGAGAGAGAGAGAGAGAGAGAGAGAGAGAGAGACTGCCTTTCCCTTTCTGCGGATGCTGTGTATTTCTAGAATTTCCCATTTCTTTTATATCAAAATTTCCACCTATTACAGGAAACTTTCTGGTATCCGGCACTGACGGGACCGAGCTGGTGCCGTTAGATCAAAACTGCCGTAGAAACCAGCGCGAATGTTAAAACATACGGAGCTTTTGAACTCCGTGTGAATCAACAAACCCTGTTGCAGCTTCAAAACAGTCGGCCGCAGCTTAAAAGCGTCTCTGTAGCTGAGCAACAGCTTCAGCTAGACCTTGCAGAGCCTGACTGGGGAAAAAAAAGCAACGAGCAGTAAAAAAAAACTTAGCGGAAACGGCTCCTGAATTTTGCCGGTAGATAGAGCTTAAACGAAAGTTTCCTGTAGGTAACTTTGTATATTCACCCAAGACTAAAAAAAATAAAACACCAAGAACTGCAGAAAAACATAGCTTAAAAAAAACTTGAGTCAAAGAGTAAAAGCTTTACTTTGGTTAAAACCCAAGTTGTTTCAGTGTATTTGTTTGCAATTTTAAAATTGGCAGGTATTTGGTGGCAGATCCACATTAATTGTACCAGTACTAAGGAATAGTTTCTTCAATTGAAAAATCAATTGTATTACTAACCAGCTACAAAAAGTACCATCAAGACAAAAGGTTAACCATTAAAAATTGTGTCCCCAAAAGCAGACAGTATTTTGACATTGCGTCATAAGATATTCCTACACTCTTCAAAAAGCAGAACCTCTATAAATATATATCCTTTGAACTAATTCTGAAAATTTCTTGACAAATTGGGTCAGGGACACAACCAATGCTCCCTCTATTTTTGGGGGGCTGCGCGGCCCATTTAAATTTCCACGCGAGCGGTTTCCCCCCCTCCATTGTAAAGCCGGCAAGCGGCCTGTGCAGGACCTCCAGACCGCTGGCGCGCCGCACAGCTTAACGGGAACATTGGACGCAACCAACCAATCTAAACAAAATTTAAAGTTTCGTTTTGCTCACCGAAGTGTAAAGACCTAACACCCAAAATACATAGTTGTTGGGCAAAAGGACTGAAATTTAGTAAGTAAAATACATATATATTTTTAAGGGGAGAGTGAAAAGGGAAAGAGGAAACTACAACTTCTGTATAATAGACTCCCATTTCAACAAGCAATCACGCCACTGTACATCCAGCCCAAATACATTTGTTAATGATAAGTGTCATTGGGACCTTTGCTACAGAGTAGTATTGCGCAAGTTCTAAAAACCCCGTCACATCCAGATTACTTTTTCCTACTAAGAGTTTTTTAAAAACGGAGTTAAATATAGAAATACGTAGAAATTACAACATGGAAACAGGGCATTAGGCCAAACTGTGCGCATCGGCCTTTACCAGCCACACAAGAAAATAATTCTAATCACTTTTACCCAGCCTGTTCCCACAACCTTTCAACCCCATTTTCCTTCACCCACCTATCCAATCTAATCTTGAATGTTGATATAGTCTCGATCACAGACATTAACCCTGAAAGCTTTGACCACGCTCGATCAGCTCCGATGGATGGGCCACATCGTCCGCATGCCCGATATGAGACTCCCAAAACAAGCGCTCTACTTGGAGCTCCGACACGGCAAGAGAGCCTCAGGTGGGCAGAGGAAACGCTTCAAGGACACCCTCAAAGCCTCCTTGGAAAAAGTGCAACATCCCCACCGACACCTGGGAATCCCTGGCCCAAGACCGCACAAAGTGGAGGAGAAGCATCCGGGAAGGCGCCGAACACCTTGAGTCTCTTTGCCGGGAGCAAGCAAAACAGCAGAAGGAGCGCACGTCAACCCGAGCATCCCACCCTCCCACCACCGTCTGCCCCACCTGTGACAGAGACTGTAGGTCCTGCATTACATAAGAACATAAGAAATAGGAGTAGGAGTAGGCCAATCGGCCCCTCGAGCCTGCTCCACCATTCAATAAGATCATGGCTGATCTGATCCTAACCTCAAATCTTCTATCACTCTCCATCCACCCGAACCCATGTGATCTCCCGGGAGAGGCGAAAAACCAGATAAAAAACCCAATGGCCAATTTGGGAGAAAAAAATCTGGGAAATTCCTCTCCGACCCATCTAGGCGATCGAAACTCGTCCAGGAGATCACACTGTCCCTATATTTTCTACAGTACTTACCTTCTGTAAAGGCGATCTCCACCCCAGCCAGGAACAGGAATAAAACCATCACCTGAGAACTCATTTTTAGTGTGGAAGCAAGTCATCCTCGGTTCCGAGGGACTGCCTAAGAAGCAGCAGCAGCACAGGCACTAACCCGGGAAGTGAACTCCACATCCTCACAAATGGTATGACATAGAAATTCATGGTGTGAAGACGCACAAAGCCTTGAAGGTGGCAAGGTATAACTTACAGTACTGTACCATTCTAAGATTACAAAATAAAAAAAGGACCCTCCCATGCACTAGCAACTCCTGATCAGTGTCAGCCATCGTACAAATACCAGTAAATTAAATACTTACTTTTGCCATGTATTCTGTTACAATGTATAGTGAGCCGCTTTCTTCTACAATGACACCCAAAAGTTGAACTAAGTTATTGTGACGGAGTTGCCTGTAATACAAAGAAAATTTGTTAGGTCGCTGTTTGGCCTGGTACCAAAAGCCAATAAAGTTCAGGTGACACCAGAGAAGATTTATTTATTCTTTTACAAATATTGCATTGTTGAACACCACAAACTTTGGCATTTCAGCTGCCACTTTGATTTTATTGGTTTGTTCTCGTGATGTGGGCAATGCTGAAAAGGCCACATTTATTGGCCACCCTTGCTGCCCTGAGTGTTGTGGTACTGGGTGTTCTACAGCAATGGTCTTTGCAACTGATTGAAGTGACCCAGTAGCCCAGAGGTCAATTAAGAGTCAACTACGTAGTGTGGGACTGGAATCACGTGTAGGGCCGACCGGGTAGGGGGTGGGCAGGTTCCCATCCCTGAAGGACACTGGCGAACCTGCTGGATCTTTACAAAAATCCAGCAGCGTCCATGCTGGGGTGTTTTTTTCTGGTGTTAGCCCACAAATTGCTAGCGTTGTTGAATTAATTTTTAGAACTTGCCATGGTACAATATTCACTGGAGTTTAGAAGAATGAGAGGGGATCTCATTGAAACTTATAAAATTCTAACAGGACTAGACAGACTAGATGCAGGAAGGCTGTTCCCAATGGCGGGGGAGTCCAGAACCAGGAGTCACAGTCTAAAGATAAGGGGTAAGCCATTTAGGACAGAGATGAGGAGGAATTTCTTCACCCAGAGAGTGGTGAACCTGTGGAATTCTCTACCACAGAAGGCAGTTGAGGCCAATTCATTAAATATATTCAGGAAGGAGTTAGATATATTTCTTAAGGCTAAAGGGATCAAGGGATATGGGGAGAAAGCAGGGACAGGGTACTGAATTTGGATGATCAGCCATGATCTCATTAAATGGCGGAGCAGGCTTGAGGGGCCGAATGGCCTACTCCTGCTCCTATCTTCTATGTTTCTATGTTAACCTGAACTCTAAACCTCCGATTCGCTCAGCCAATTCCATTACTACACTGCCATGCACAGGAAAACAAGATTGCAATGTAGGAAATAAAAACTAGGATATGCACATGTGTCAGGGTGCATATTAAGCAGTTAGTGCTCAAGATTTTGTTCCACCCCTACTGAGTGTGTCTGGCATAGAATATATTGATACTTTGCTTTAATTTTGTCACTTGTGCAATAACCTTATATCAGAGAGATTTCTACATGAAGTTTCTTGGAAATAAATGTTACAGAATAATTTGTGAATGTTGAACTAAGTGGACAGAGTGAACTGGCAGAGGTAAAGAGTGAAAAAGGATGTGGAGCTTGTTAAAGGCAGCCAGCCATGTAAGGCAGAATTTACCCCCCTTTCCCCACACAATGATGCAAGCTGAAATGTTTGTTGCAGTTTCTGTACATCGCTACTGGATTGCTCAACATTTAGGACATCTTAGTGAAAATATCTGACAGGACTCCAGACTAAAATCTACCTGTACTCAAATGAAGAAACCAATGGGACCTTAATGTGTGAAACTATGAAGAACCATTTCAAAAAGCTGTTTTAAAAAAAAATTCATTTTATTGGATGTAGGTGTCGCTGGCAAGGCCAGCATTTATTGCCCATCCCTAGTTGCCCTCGAGAAGGTGGTGGTGAGCCGCCTTCTTGAACCGCTGCAGTCCGTGTGGTGAAGGTGCTCCCACAGTGCTGCTAGGTAGGGAGTTCCAGGATTTTGACCCAGCGACGAAGGAATGGCCGATATATTTCCAAGTCAGGATGGTATGTGACTTGGAGGTGGTGGTGTTCCCATGCGCCTGCTGCCCTTGTCCTTCTAGGTGGATGAGGTCGCGGGTTTGGGAGGTGCTGCTGAAGAAGCCTTGGCGAGTTGCTGCAGTGCATCTTGTAGATGGTACACACTGCAGCCACGGTACGCCGGTGGTGGAGGGAGTGAATGTTTAAGGTGGTGGATGGGGTGCCAATCAAGCGGGCTACTTTGTCCTGGATGGAGTCGAGCTTGAGTGTTGTTGGAGCTGCACTCATCCAGGCAAGTAGAGAGAATTCCATCACACTCCTGACTTGTGCCTTGTAGATGGTGAAAAGGCTTTGGGGAGTCAGGAGATGAGACACTCGCCGCAGAATACCCAGCCTCTGACCTGCTCTTGTTGCCACAGTATTTGTGTGGCTGGTCCAGTTACGTTTCTGGTCAATGGTGGGGGATTCGGCAATGGTAATGCCATTGGATGAAACAAGACCGTACAGGATTAAGAGTTAAACTTACGTCATTACAGATGCTTCAGCAATGAACGCTTGTGCGGTTGCATCATGTTTAATACATTTGACTGCTACTTTGTTGTCTCTATATTCACCCAACACCACATCTGCAGAAAAACAAAATGATTGAGTCAAGGGAGGTGCATTACATACAACATAGAACTTGAGAATATGCAGAGCAAGTTGATTTTTTTTTAAGAAACCATGGAAAATGGTCAATCCTCATAACACCAAGGCTGAATGAAATAAGACAGGAAGGAGAAATCGGGACAGATAATAAAGTCTGGCAAACCACTGCAGGACACCAGTACATTCTTGTGGAATTTGGGACTATTTTTAAAAAAAAGGCAATGTTGATCCCACCTCAGCTCAGACATGCCTCCGAGTCAGCTGGTCGGGGGGGGGGGGGGGGGGGGGGGGGTTCAAGCTCCACTCCAGAGACTTGAGCATATAATTAGGCCGACACTCCCAGTGCAGTAGTGATGCAGTGCTGCACTGTCAAGAGGTGCCGTCGTTCAGTTGAGCTGTTAAACCCTTTCAGGTGGACGCAAAAGATCGCATGATGATATCTGAAGAGTGGGGGAGTTCTTCCGATGTTCAGGCCGACATTTATCCCTCAACCACCACCAAACATATTATCTGGTCATTATTTCATTGGTGTTTCTGGGACCTTGATGTGCAAAAGTAGGCTGCTGCATTCTCCCTACATTAAACTACTTAATTGGGATGCCCGAGATCATGAAAAGCAATACATACAAGTTCTTTCTACATTCGCTATGCAAACAGCTTTCCATTTGAATGGAAGGAAGGAAAGTCAGGAAAGTGAGGGTACTCTCCATCTGATCACCCTCAATGAAAAAATGTTTTTTTTTAATGAATCTATCAATATTTCACTAAACAAGTTTTCTTTATTAAGTATAAAGCAGTAGTTACTAACAAAGCATATATACAAACATGGCAAGAAACATTTGAACCCCACTTACAGTAACTCAGGTGAGTCCCCCCCCACGTTAAACATAATTAACAGGTGCTACTTACCTCCAAATTCTCCTTTTCCAATTGTTTGTAACAATTTGAGCTCTTTCATGTTAAGTGCCCAGCCACCTACAAAACAAAAATGAAATTTGCATTGGAGTAATGCGACAAGAAACTGCCAAAAGCTATGGGTAAGCCAGCCGCTAATGAAAATGCACGTTTTGCAGGCTTTCAATGCATCTACGTATTTGAAGCCAGTCGGTCGTTTTGACTGTTGAGTAAGAACCAGGAGAACAAGCCCTAGCGTCATACTCTCATACCAAAGCCCATGGGCAGGATTTTCATTGGGCCGTGGAGTCAGGATTGGAGGCGTGCGGGGGGGTTAAAATCCCGAAATCGGGGGGTCCCGACCGCATCCCACACCCAACCCGCCTCCATGCCAGTTTCAAAGGAGGCGGGAAGTGGATTAGTGCCAATTAATTGCCTGTTAACAGGTAGTTAACAGGCAGCTTTTAGCCTAATCCCAACTGTGGGATTCCCGACAGTGCCAAACCATGCCAAGTTAGAGTCGTCGGGCCGTCGGGGTCGAGATGTCGGTGTTCAGGTGAGTGATGTGTGCATGAGTGCAAAGGTAAGTGTGTTCGGTGTGTCTAAAGTGATTAAAGTGTAAATGATATTTTCAGCCTTCCTTCCTTTAGGTTCCGGGAGTCCCTCATCTCACCGGCACAGAGAGCAGAATGGCTGCGAACTGTCAAGTGGCAGCCTGCAGCTTTCTGTGCAGGAGAGATTTCTAACAGAGTCTGTGGAGAAGGACTCAGGTTAGAATTAAGACCGTCAGTGTTTGACAGCTTCAAAGAGTTTTCAAACACTGATATTTCATCTGTCAAAACCTCGAGGGGGGAAATTTCAGTCTGTGACGTCACCTGTTGCCGGGTGGCCCTTAATTGGCCTGCTGAGCCTGCTGGACGGGCTCAACAAGGTCAATCAAGTTAAAATCACGTGGATTGGCCGCATCTCGATGGAGGCGGGACGACAACCCCAAAAGTTGTCGTCCCGCCTCCTGAATGAAAATCCAGCCTCATGTCTTCGAACACTTGTTAAATGTACTAAATTGTATTTTGAAAGTGGGAGCCAAGGGAGACAGAAAATCAGTTTCCTTAGATATCAATTTTTTCACTCACTTCTGGAGAATTCATCCTGTGCAGCCACTGTCCCTTCCATAAGTTTGGGAGTGATGAGACGTGTACACAACCCATCAGCATCAACGGTGTAATGCTAAACATGGAAGGAAGCAAAATGTTGAAAACAATTAACAGTACGTAAAGACACTGCTCCGATACAATTGGGAGTATGCTGGTCTCCTTGGGCCACACCTCTCCTGCAGCTAATCTGCTCCCAAGGCTGTACTGTCCTTCAGCTGACTGATACAAAACATGCAGCAACAACTCAGTGGCCACTTGCTGCAATGTCCTCTTCCCCCTTGTGGGGTAGTAGCTGCCCTCTGCTCGGCAACTCCCCACCGAACTGTGGCCTCGTTTAGCAATTCAGCAGCTTGGGCAATGAAGCCAGTTCTCACCCCGCCCCAGCCACCACCATGATTCAAGTTAACGCCGCACTATTCTGCCTTTATAAAAAAAACCTGTTTCTAAATAGGAAAAAGATGCACAAAAGTGGTGTGAAGTGGCAGCAGTAGTAAATACCATTACCGCCTATGCAGAGAAGATTGGACTGCAATTCAAAAATGCAGAAGATGCCTTTTGCAAACAATATAAAGCTTCATTTGAAAAAAAAAGGGGGCATCGGACCCAACAATCCCTACCCCACACTCCCAGGCTGTCTAAATCCAGGGAACAATTGAACTCAAGTTAGCTGGAATAGTGTAAAAAAATAAGACCAATAGTAGGTAGTGCCAATTAAACAATGAAGAATGATGCACAGTATTGGTGAAGTATATATATCACATTCTAATAGAGTAGTACATGCTGCATTCAAAATGGGATACTACACTTAAACGCAGTTCCTACTGGTATGTTATGTAATCAAGCCAAATGCAAAGTATAAGATTGATTTCATCAAAATGGAGCTTGGCAACAGCAACCAGGAGAGGTGATCATGCACCATTACTGCTGTTTGAAGAAAAGACTGCATCGCCATTCAATCTCTAAAGACTGATTATCTGCTCGGCTCTTAATGCATTAGAAATCTCACCAGCAACTAAAAGCCAATATGCAGAACTCGGCGCAGGAGTCAAGGATTTATGTAGAGAGCTTGACCTTCCCCAGTCTTCGCCAATGCAAGCAGGAAGTATCACCCTGTTGTACCACTTTCAAAAATGCAATTAAGCAGCGTTTCTTTAAAATAGAGAAATGGAAGGAAAGCACTATGGTCCATTATACAGGGCACCACCAGGGTTGGAAAGAGTAAAAAATTAAAGGGGGCGGGGGGGGCCAGCAAGACAAGTACTTCCTTTCAGGTCTTGCGAAAAGCTCTCAGCAAAAACCACTACTTTTAGGATTTGGGAACCCAGTATAATAACAGGTGGCGCACCACTCCGGCTACCAGGGGTATTCTTTTCCATGTGGGTGGCCTAAGCACTCTGCAGCTGCACATTCAGAACCACCAGCAGCCCAACTGCAAATTAGATTTCCTAATTCCACACAAAAAGAAACAAAATTAAATAATTGGGGCTTGTTTAAAAAAAAGTCACTTCACTCAGGTATTTGCTCATTTACCCAGATTATTCATACGCAAGAAACCAACATAAATGCACTTTCAAGACTATTTTAATCCCTTCGGACCACATCAAATGAGGCGCAGCTAACTTGTCCTCTACTGTACTGCTATTTGAATTTACTGTCCTTCCCAAGGGATGCCACGTTGAACACGTAAATGAGTTAAGATTTTGTACATATAATTCCTTTAATGCACTTGTCACTCTGGATCATGTAATATTTTGCCAGTTGCAGAGTGATTAGGAACCTGTTTTGCTGTTTAAATTACATAAAGGGTTTCAGGCGTAAAAGTTAAACGGGCTAATTTGGTTACTTACCAGAAGTCACAACTTAATCTATAGCTATATTAAACTTGCACAATGAGTTTCCACTTTAAATGTCAAAAGGAAGCAAATCGTTTGATGAAAGTAATGCAATAACTTTTGAAAACCATTAAACCTTTTTGAAGTTAGGGAAGAGATGTGGCCCAATATGCAGATGCAGATTAGCAGGAACCTCAGTATAACTGATATTGCACTCGGTTTCAGATTCCATTTCTTAAAATTGGCTTCATAAATTAATGATTCTTTCAAGCATAAATCATCGTACACTATTAATAAGCATCCACTGAATGCCAGGAGAGAGAAAAAAAATCAAAAATCATTCATGAGTTGAATAAAAAAGTAATGTCTGAAATTGATAAAATTACTTGAGGTACTTGTTGAGTTTCTTAAACAATCATTCTAGAATACTTAATGTGCTGGCTGCTCGTCCCACCTGTTCAACTTACACAAGTAGTCAGTATCATTAACAGCACATAGTCCAACTTTCTTAAAGCATGTGAACCTAATTTACCCATTGTTATTTATTGTTTGATCCCAATTCCCTAATTATATTCAAAGCAAAATACTGCAGATGCTGGCAATCTGAAATAAAACCAGAAAATGCTGGACATACTCAGCAGGTCAGGCAGCCTCTGTGGAGAAACAGAGTTAACGTTTCAGGTCGATGACCCTTTGTCAGAACTGGAAAAAGTTAAAGATGTCACAGATTTTTAAGCAAGAGCAGGGGCAGGGAGAGGAGAGGAAAGAACAAAAGGGAAGGTCTGTGATTGGGTGGAAGGCAGGAGAGATGAGACAAGAGGGATGATGGTGCGAGGCAAAAGGAGATGGTAATGGGACAAGTTGAGCAACAAAGGATGAGTCGAGATGAGGTGTAAATGAGAATGGCAGAATCATCAACAGCTGCCATGTGAAAAAAAATAGGGGCCGAGGTTATAATCTGAAATTGTTGAACTCTATGTTGAGTCCAGAAGGCTGTAAAGTGCCTGATCGAAAGATGAGGTGCTGTTCCTCGAGCTTACGCCGAGCTTCGTTGGAACAATATACGTTCAGTCCGTAAGCATGACCCCAAGCTTCTGGTCGCCTGTCACTTAAATTCTCTGCTCCACTCCCACACCGTCCTCAGCCTCTTACACTGTTCCAAGACGGTGTTCATCTTCCGGTCAAGCAGGGTTAGAGGGCGTTGCTTCTAATTGGGCGGAGGAGTGGGACTGGCCGAAATGCTCTTGCAGAGAGCTGGCACAGGCTCGACGGGCCGAATAGCCTCCTTCTGTGCTGTAACCATTCTATGATAAATGGAGCAGGGTGTCCAGATGTAATTCAGTCACCATTCTAAAGTTGCAGATTTTCTTCATTTTTGTATCATTTGATATCAATATTAAAACAGCAGAGAGTAGATTTAGTTGGAGTTTGTCGACAGCCGAGGCGCTAGAAGATGCAAAACTGAAGTGTTACAGTGCCAACACTGGCAGTGGGGTATAATTATACTGCGCTATGCATAGCTAGTTTCTATTGTACTCGTGCACCTCAAAATTTGTAATGGAAATTCTTGACTTCACAATGCGAGACAAAAATGTGACAACATTTATGTTGGCAGGAACCAAGTGCAAAGACAAGATTTCTCATGTTATAGATGTAGACTTAACTGGGTGAAAATTCAGTCGGCGTCGCAGAAGGGTCCCTACCCAAACTGTTAGCATCTTGATTCTACCAGTGGTGTGGAACCTTAACAAGGTGGTGAAATTTTAAAATAACAGAAAATGCTGGAAAAACCCAGCAGGCCAGGCAACATCCGTGGAGAGAAAATAGAAGTCAACGTTTCAGGTGAAAACCCTTTGTCGAGACTGAAGAAGCACAGAAAATGAAATAGGTTAAAAGTCCAGTTTGGAGGCTGGGAGAGAACAAAAGAGACGTGAAGAGACATTAAGAGGTATTCAAAACCAGACGAGATGGTGATAGGACTAGTGGGGACAAAAGACGGCTCTAGATTAGGTGTGAAATGCGCTGGCGGAATGGGAGACAGCTGCCATGTGGGAGAGAGAAAAAAAAAGGGGGGGGGGGGGGGGGGGAGGCCAAAACAAAGGTGTGGATAAAAAACATAAGTAAAAATGTAATGGGGGCCAAGGTTATGATCTGAAATTGTTGAACTCGATATCGAGTCCGGAAGACTGTAAAGTGCCTAATCGGAAGAGGAGGTGCTGTTCCGGATGTTGCCTGGCCTGCTGAGTTTTTCCAGCATTTTCTGTTGTTATTTTGGATTTCCAGCATCTGCAGTATTTTGCTATCGTACTGGTGAAATTTAAAGCTTTGTTGCAGGCTAAATGCCAGAAGTGCTTTCCCAACCAAAAAAAAAAAAAATCCTTAATTGATCACATTTTTTAAAATTCTGCAACACTTCTGGCTTAAAAACCCACGGTTTCCAAAAGGATCTGAAGTTGCAACAAGCCCGCTAATTTCCTTAAAAGTTTTAGGCATGTTACAAATATTTCTCCAACAAAAGAATGCAATCTGCACAGCCAAAGACAACATAACTTATAATCCAAAAGCTACAGTGCTGGCCTCAATTTAGCCCCCATTTTGATTACCAGTACACCGACCTATTTTGATCTGATGCCTAAAAGTCAGCGAGTTGCCACTGGCCTCTGAACAGTAGCCTACAACCCAAACGTTACTTGGCGCAATTCATGCAGTTCCATTTATTGGAGCCACGTGTTCCCAAAGTGTACAACATTGAGGCCTGTAGACAATGGACCCTGACATGAATCAGTCAGTCATTCATGAAAGAAAGACTTATGAAATAGTACTGGGTGGCCTGCGGGTGGCGCTGTCCAGGGAGAGTATAAATACTCGGGCACGGGCCCAGCTGGCGCAGGACATTCTTAACAGGAACTAGTGAAGGACACAACTAGACCTCCATGTTGTAAAACAGTTGATTAAAACTTTGCTTAACGCTTAGACCAAGTGCCTAGTAGTTTTCTTACGTCAGACCCATAGAGGCCAATCTGGACATAAACTGAAGCATAACTAGCATGAATCAAAGAAGTCATACATTCGTGTTTTCTGCACGACTATGTTTTTTTTTATAAAAGCTGCAGTGGCTTATTTTCCCCACATGCACACACTTCAGGCCCACTTCCTGCAGTGTAGCACTATTACACAAGGACTTACAGCACGGTACGATGCCCTAAATTTGCTACTATTCTTGGGCGCTGCCTCAGCACTTAGATAAATATTGGCATAATGGGAAATCTAAACATTTCAACTCGGAAACCACCAATTAATATCATAGAAAAAATTTTAAAAAAATAAAAAAATATCGCACTTTTTATAACAAGAAAAAAATAACTGCTATTCTACTGTAGTTTCACAAATTCTTACTATTTCCTCTAGACAGACAACATCCTGACTTAGCTGTGTATATTTACACCACCTGTTCTGCATTAATAACTCAACCATACCCCATTTTTTAAGACTTTCATTTCATTCAATTTACAGAATGGAATTAATTTATCTTGTAGTGCAACTGGAATTAAATACTCAAGTGTAATTGCAAGAGCTGGTCAAATGCAGGAGATCAAAGCCGGTGAAGTTTGTACAAAAACAAAGATGCAAAAGATGCTGGAAATCAAACAGAACATGCTGGAAACACTCAGCAAGTCTGGCCACATCTGTACGCAAAGGAAAACGTCAAGTTGCACAGTCCTTCAGCAGACCAGTTCTGATGCAGGTCTCCGCCTGAATGAAACCAACGGCCCAGAAATTCGGGTCCCAACGCTCGAGTACGCGCTGGGTACTCACGCGTAGGCCCAACGAAAGTGCCGGCTTGGTGCATGCACTGCGCATGCGCAGGAAACTGGCACTTCCGTTCCCCTGAAAGAAGGGGTTGACAGGTGGAACGCGTGCGCCGGAGAGGCCGCGCGTGCGCATCGAACTTACGTTTTTTTCCCAGGGTTCTCCGGGAGGGCAAGTCTGCAACAGTTACACTTTTAAAAAGCAGGCGCAAGGCTTGCTTTTAACAAGTTAATGGTGAAGTAATTAAAATTAAAACTTTTTTCCCCACAGGTTTATTATTTTTAGATACTTTAAAGAAAGGTAAGTTTATTTTTAGTTCTGTTAGAAAATGTAATTAATTCTCAAAAATTTAAATTGTTTAAAAGTTATTTCATGTAATTTATAGTTAGTTTAAAAATGTGATTTAAAAAAAAAATTATTTGAAGATTTAGTGATGTTTAGGGGCTTATAGTATTTATAGGTTTGACAGCTCTTCCTGTCAAACTTATGAATACAGATTCCCTGCTACGATTGGCTCTCCATGGCCCACGTGATCCCAGGGGACGCTTTGAACTAACTGCGCCCCTGGGATACGCAAGCACTGCGCGCCGGCAGTTGGAGGCGGCCCAGGATCGGAATCCCACGCGGGCCCACAGCTCAACGGCTGGCGCGCTAGCCAAGTGCAGGTCGGGGGCTTGCACCCGCGGGAAGCCCCCGACCCGAATTTCCGGGCCAACATATTTCCTTACTCTGAAGCTTCGAACTGGTTAAACCATGAACATTTTAAGCCGTATTCATTCTTCAGTTCTACGCTGGAAGCGGCAGTGGATTTACATGCTGACAGCACATTTTAAGTTCAATTCTTATCAGTGCTACAATCGTTGCACCACTTCCTTTTACTGCACCCAACTTTCTGAATACCTGGCTATTTTTAATCACTGATTGCTAACAGTTGCACCTTACATTGCAAAAATAGGTGAAACTAAGGCAATGGCAGAGTTTATCACACAGAACTGAGAGCTAAAACACCTGCCCTGACATCCTGACTTACAAGCAAAGTAATACCTCAGAAATTCTCAGTGCTTAAGGGCCAATGAACACATCCAATATGGAAATAACCTTATAGTATGGATAGAAAGGGCGTAAAGATATCACGGATTTCTGCTAACTCTGCAGTTTACAATTCCCATTTTAATTTTAAAATTTAAAACACTTTCACCACCATCAGTATAATGCTCAATGGAATTCACTGCAAACTTCAGGAGCAAATCCCACTTTACATGATTTTTGGGGCGGGGGGAGAAATGAAGGATGAAATGAGAGAAAGACAGTGGTGTGCTTTTCCATAGCCAATTACAGAGGAAGTGACACTAGGAGGTTGAGAGCTAGTTACCGGTCTGCCCCCTCAGCCTGGGTATAATGGGCCGTATTTTCCGATCTGGAAAAAAAATCTACGCACTTACCCGAGGGCTCCCGAGGTGCGTATAGTTCTAATGCTGGGCCTCTCCAAATCAAAGTGCGCAGGGCCCAGGTATCCCAGAGGCACAGGCGGTTCGCAAGCGTCCCTGGGGTCACGTGGGCCATGGGGAGCCAAAGGAGGGAATCTGTCAAATATGTGAATGGAGATCACCCCAAAAACACTTTAAAACATTAAATAAATGTTTTTAAAAAAATCACATTCTAAAAATTAGTTGAATTTATAATTAAATATTTTAAGCAAAAATTTAATTTTGAAAAAAATTAAAGTTTTTTATGGGGTTAAAAATAAACTAACTTTTTTTTTTAAAGTATTTTTAAATGATAAGTGAGTAAAAAAACTTTAAAACCTTTTTTCAAATCTTATGCTGGTAAAAGCAGGCCTTATGCTTTTACCAGGCATAAGATTTCTAAGGGTTTTCTGCGGGCGGAGGTTCTGCAGAAAGCAGAACTCTCCTCCCCCCGCAGAGGCCCTTCTCCAGGGCAGGCGTCCGATCCGTCAAGAGCATTCTTGACACATCGGAAATGCCGGTTTTCAGCGCATGCTCGTACCCACCCGTAGGCATCGGAATATCCAGGCCAATATTCCTTTTTTAAAAATTCATGCATGGGATGTGGGCGTCGCTAGCAAAGCCAGCATTTATTGCTCATCCCTAGTTGCCCTTGAGAAGGTGGTGGCGAATCGCCTTCTTGACAACGGAGTGGCTTGCTCGGCCATTTCAGAGAGGCAGTTAAGAGGCGACCATTGCTGTGGGTCTGGAGTCACATCAAGGCCAGACCGGGAAAGGATGGCAGATTTCCTTCCCTAAAGGAAATCAATGATCCAAATGGGTTTTTATGACAAAAACGGTAGTTTCATGGTCACCTTTGCTGATACTAGCTTTTTATTCCAGATTTATTTAATTAACTGAATTTAAATTCCCCAGCTGCTGTGGTGGGATTTGAACTCACGTCTCTGGATCATCAGTCCAGGCATCTGGATTACGTCCTGTAACTCTATTTTCGCTTATGGGATGTGGGCGTCACAGCATTTATTGCCCATCCCGAATTGCCCTGGAGGTGGTGGCGAGCAGCCTTCTTGAGCCGCTGCAGTCCATGTGGTGAAGGTACTCCCACAGATAGGTAGGGAGTTCCAGGATTTTGACCCCGCGACGATGAAGGAACGGCGATATACTTCTAAGTCAGGATGGTGTGTGACTTGAAGGGGAACTTGGAGGTGGTGGTGCTCCCATGCTCCTGCTGCCCTTGCCCTTCTAGGTGGAAGAGGTCGTGGATTTGGGAGGTGCTGTCGAAGAAGCCTTGGCGAGTTGCTGCAGTGCATCTTGTAGATGGTACACACTGCAGCCACGGTATGCCGGTGGTGGAGGGAATGAATGTTGAAGGTGGTGGATGGGGTGCCGATCAAGCGGGCTGCTTTGTCCTGGATGATGTCGAGCTTCTTGAGTGTTGTTGGAGCTGCACTCATCCAGGCAAGTGGAGAGTATTCCATCACACTCCTTACTTGTGCCTTGTAGATGGTGGAGAGGCTTTGGGGAGTCAGGAGGTGAGACACTCGCCGCAGAATACCTAGCCTCTGAGCTGCTCTTGTTGCCACAGTATTTATGTGGCTGATCCAGTTAAGTTTCTGGTCAATGGTGACCCCCAGGATGTTGATGGTGGGGGATTCGGCAATGATAATGCCATTGAATGTCAAGGGGAGGTGGTTAGACTCTCGCTTGTTGGAGATAGTCATTGCCTGGCACTTCTGTGGCATGAATGTTACCTGCCACTTATTAGCCCAAGCCTGAACATCATCCAGGTCTTGTTGCATGCGGGCATGGAATGCTTCGTTATCTGAGGAGTTGCGAATGGCGCTGAACACTGTGCAGTCATCAACGAACACCTCCATTTCTGACCTTATGTTGAAGGGAAGGTCATTGATGAAGCAGCTGAAGATGGTTGGGCCTAGGACACTGCCCTGAGGAACTCCTGCAGCGATGTCCGTCTGCCACTTCCTCAAAGGAGGGACGGGGAATATTCAACGCATGCGCGCACACACAGACTGTAGGCTGCTGCAATGAAATTGCAATCACATTCTCCCAAATCAGTTCAACCTCCTTTGTAAAAAAGAATTAAAACCCGCGCAAAAAAAACTCAGTTAAATACTCAAAGCAACTTACACCATAGTCACACCAATCCATTTGTCGCCTCAAATTGTTCCATTAGGACAATGCTTAGTAAAGCCACAAAGCATCTCCAAATAGGTTGGGGGGGGGGGGGGGGGGTGCGTCTTACTGTCTTGTGCATAAACTGCCAACATGCTGAGCCAGAAGGTAAATATAGCAAGCAACAATTTTACAAGAACATGTGATGGGAGAAGGGGAAGTGCAACGAGACCTGGGTGTCCTTGTGCACCAGTCGCTGAAGGTAAGCATGCAGGCGCAGCAGGCGGTTAAGGCGGCAAATGGTATGTTGGCCTTCGTAGCAAGAGGGTTCGAGTACAGGTGCAAGGATGTCTTGCTGTAGTTGTACAGGGCCTTGGTGAGGCCACATCTTGAGTATTGTGTGCAGTTTTGGTCGCCTTATCTGAGGAAGGATGTCCTTGCCATGGAGGGAGTGCAGCAAAGATTCACCAGACTGATACCTGGGATGGCAGGAATGACATACGAGGAGAGATTGGGTCGATTAGGCTTATATTTGCTAGAGTTTAGAAGAATGAGAGGGGATCTCATTGAAACTTATAAAATTCTAACAGGACTAGACAGACTAGATGCAGGAAGGCTGTTCCCGATGGCGGGGGTGTCCAGAACCAGGGGTCACAAGCTAAGGATAAGGGGTAAGCCATTTAGAACAGAGATGAGGAGGAATTTCTTCACCCAGAGAGTGGTGAACCTGTGGAATTCTCTACCACACAAGGCAGTTGAGGCCAATTCATTAAATATATTTAAGAAGGAGTTAGATATATTTCTAAGGCTAAAGGGATCAAGGGATATGGGGAGAAAGCAGGGACAGGGTATGGAATTTGGACGATCAGCCATGATCTCATTAAATGGTGGAGCAGGCTCGAGGGGCCGAATGGCCTACGCCTGCTCCTATCTTCTATGGTTCTATGTTTCTATGCTGGCTACTTAGTGACTGGTTTACCTGAAGTTTTGTTCTTGTAGGAAGCAAATGACAGAATGAAAACATTTACAAGCGCAGGCTATCTACTTAGAACCCTAAAGCTCTGAGACAATAAACAAAGCAGCACCTTCCTCTCAGTGGAAAAAGCACCACCAACACTTCCCCAAAATGAAACGCAGGACAGTTTTAAATAAAAATGATATATGCAGTATCATAACTGCACTGTGTGTCAAACAAAAGGAAGTGGAACAGCCAAAGCATGAAGTTCACTATCCATGCATGGTGAAGTGAAGAGCAACAGTTCAGTGCAAGGAATTAAAAAAAAAAATTCACACATACATGCAGCTTTCACAGCAGTTAATACAAGACTGAATGAGTACAATAGTGTTAACTACAATCCTTTTCACTTGCCACGAGCCCATCAATATAGACACTACTGGGGCGTTGAAAATAATTTCCTGCCAAAAGCAGGGGATGGTTCATATGGCCACTGTTTCGCACTCAAGAAGTTAGGTAAACGCCCCGATTAACATTACTGAAGAGGATAGCTAGAATATCACACCTCGGTGAGGTATAGGCACGGTTTTAGTGCAAACAGATGAACCATTTCAATTTAGTATAGGCTTTTAAAAAGGTAGAAGCCTAGAGATGCGATCAGGGTCTGCACCAATAAAAGGCAGCAGGTTAGCCCGATTTGCCTTGAGCCAAGATGTTAAATGCAGACTGAGTTGCACTGCACCCTGTGTAGCTCTACAGCTACAGCAGACAATCCCTGCATCAGAAAGGATCTGAGAGGGGTGGGTGAGCGGTGCCCAGTTTCTATCAGCCTTTTCTTTTGTTTGGGAGAGGAAGAGGACACAAATGATCTGATAACTGATTCTGGGTATAAGAGGAAACAGCAGACAACCTTAGAGACTTCCACTTCTAGGAGAACAGGCCTTCAAGAGGCAAGACTCCGTGATCTCAGCTCCTGCAGAATCTCAATAACCTTTCATTCCGTATACTGTACACCACTTCGGGTTTTTTTTATTGTTCCGTCCCCCACCCAGCAGCAATCCTATGACGAGACTCAGAACAAGATTTTACACAGAATGGGATTCACAAGATGGCACCATTTTGGGTGAAGCCTTTGAAGTAGTATTGCACAACTGGATGAATGACTATTCATTTGTATCTGGACACTGAATACAAGAGTGGGACACTGCACCAAATTTTAAATACAAATCGATCCTACAGTGTTGGGAAACAAACCCAGCGATGGGCTAAAACTGACCCGTAACTTGGCACTGAAGAAACTTTCCAAAAAATAGTACACGGTGATACATTCCCAATCTGCAATAGTTTAATAAAAAGGACACAACTGCGGCCAGCGAGGTTGAAGTAGTCGTGCCTGCGCAGTTTCAGCGCTTTTTCAGTTGTTCGCTAACTGAAAAGAAAATAGTCGGCATTACAAAGAAAACACTTCGAGAGAAAAAAGGGGGGGGGGGGGGGGGGTGAAAGGAGATCGCTACTGCCGAACACAGCCACGTCAGGCAAAGCAAATCTGCTCCAGCAAAACACAGTAAACGTCCACTTTTATTAATTTTCTTATTTTTCTTCACCTTTCCGGAGCTTGCGTACCGCACAAATAAATCTCCGCAACCCTCGCCCCCCCCGGCAAAAATATCATGCATTAATACTTAAACCAACCCACGCTATTATTGTACATTATTAAACCAACCCATAGCTCCATAGATTTAGCCCTGTGATATGACTATACTATTATGCATTCATACTTAAAACCACCAGAGATTTATGCGCAGAACGCTTCTGCCCAGCATCCGGTCACTGGCAGCAGTCACTCTGATTAATGAAAACAGGTGGGTGTCAAGTTTTCATTGAGGCCAAATACTACCAGAAATGTACTTTCACAAGATGAAGGTTTTTTTTAAATAATTTAACCATGTCGGACTTGCATTTCCTCCCAACAATCGAAGCATGAATTACCAGACACTAAACTTTCCACTTTCGGGGGGCATATATACAAACATCTGCATGCAGTTTTTAAGACCCACAGCACACTCATGGACCTGCCCGCAGTCAGCTCTACACAAATCGGAAGAGAATTGGCTAAGTGGAGAATTTGCCAGGAGAACCACCTATGGCACAGTGGGTCCAAAATGGTTTATAATTGCCCAGAACAAGTTTCAATTGTAATACTTGAAATTAGTTGGGAAAATAATGTTTATTACAAACTAGAAAAGTCTTTGCATTACCTCTTATAATTCTAGTTCATCATACTTTTAAATTTTGAATTATTACATATTATTAGTAGATACTACAGGCACGTTTTAAAAGTTACCCAGGAAATTCAATACTCCAATAATGCAGTGACGCTAAAATTATGTCCTCATTATTCTAAGCAGCAGACTGGGCCCACAAAGCATGGAGCTTAAACTAAAATAAGCACAAACAGAAGTTGTTAAAACTTATGCTAACCTCTACCAACTGCATCAGGTTGTCAAAGAAAGCCTCCTCGTCGATGCTGAGTTTGCTGGAGGAGTAAATGATTCGGTAATGTTCCACCTTCCCACTGCAGCTCACACACAGTGTGTAGTCCCCAGGATAGTTGGTGCTTTCCCGCACCAAATATAAACCATCTTCAGGAGGATACAGTAGCCGCTCAGCTTGCTCACGAGTAATTTTTCCATGAAACCAGCTGCAATAGATAAATAACAAATCAAAACGGCAATATTAGAATAGAGCACTTGGATGGAGAATAATTCACCACAGAAATTTCTAACCAGACGCTCTCCGTAACAACGATAGCAAAATACTGCAGATGCTGGAAATCCAAAACAACAGAAAATGCTGGAAAAACTCAGCAGGCCAGGCAACATCCATGGAGAGAGAAAGAGAGTCAACGTTTCAGGTCGAAACCCTTCGTCAGGACTGAAAAAACACAGGAAATGAAACAGATTAAAAGGCCAGTTTGGGGGCTGGGAAATGGGGATGAGAGAACAAAAGAGAAGTGAAGAGACATTAAGAGGTATTCAAAACCAGACGAGATGGTGGTAGGACTAGTGGAGAGACAAAAGACGGCTCTAGATTAGGTGTGAAATGCGCTGGCAGAATGAGACACAGCTGCCATGTGGGAGAGAAAAAAAAGGGGGAAGGGCACAAAACAAAGGTGTGGTTAAAAAAATATATATAAAAATGTAATGGGGGCCAAGGTTATGGTCTGAAATTGTTGAACTCGATATTGAGTCCAGAAGACTGTAAAGTGCCTAATCGGAAGACGAGGTGCTGTTCCTCGAGCTTACGCTGGGTTTCTCCATAACAAACTCTTTGGACCCAAGTTGAAGATAAAATATCAATATTCCTGCACAGTCTTGTCCTTGTGAGAGCTGAAGTAATGTTGGCAATAAATGACTTTTGCTTAACATAGCCTTTTAAATGCACCCACCCTTTTCTGGTCTCCCCATGCCATCCCTTGTTACAATACCTCAATGTACAGCACTAAAGTCAGCTACTTAAATTTGGAAGTGGACAAGCAATACTATTCCATTTGTTTTCCCTTATATATGTTCATTACAAATGTGCGATTCTCTCTATTTCTCCAATTATAGAATCATAGAAATTTACAGCACAGAAGGAGGCCATTCAGCCCACCTTGTCCATGCCGGCCAACAAAGAGCTATCCACCCTATTCCCACTTTCCAGCACTTGGTCCGTAGCCTTGTAAGTTACAACACTTCAATTGCATATCCACATACTTATTAAATGTGATGAGGGTCTCTGCCTCTACCATTCTTTCAAGCAGTGAGTTCCAGACCCCCACCACCCACTGGGTGAAAACATTTCTCCTCAAATCACCTCTAAACAAACCTCCGACCAATTACTTTAAATCTATGCCCCCTGGTTATTGACCCTTCTGCTAAGGGAAATAGGTCCTTCCTATCCACTCTATCTAGGCCCCTCATAATTTTATACACCTCAATTAGGTCTCCCCTCAGCCTCCCTGTTCCCAGGAAAATAACCCCAGCCTATCCAATCTTTCCTCAACTAAAATTCCCCAGCCCAGGCAACATCCTCGTAAATCTCCTCTGCACCCCCTCCAGTGCAATCACATCTTTCCTGTAATGCGGTGACCAGAACTGCACGCAGTATTCTAGCTGCGGTTTAACTAGTGTTTTATACAGTTCAAGCATAACCTCCCTGCTCTTGTATTCTATGCCTCAGCTAATAAAGGCAAGTATCCCGTATGTCTTCTTAACCACCTGTCCTGCTACCTTCAGGGATCTGTGGACATGCACTCCAAGGTCCCTCTGATCTTCTACACTACTCGGTGTCCTACCATTATAGTGTATTCCCTTGCCTTGTTAGCCCTCCCCAAATGCATTACCTCACACTTCTCCGGATTGAATTCCATTTGCCACTGTTCTGCCCACCTGACCAATCCCATTGATATCTTCCTGCAGACTGCAGCTTTCTTCATTGTCAACCACACGGCCAATTTTTGTATCATCTGCAAACTTCTTAATCATACTTCCCACATTCAAGTCCAAATCATTGATACAGTATATGCCACAAATTCTTAACTATCGTTAATTTAAATAGATTCAGTTTTGTTAGGCACATTTTTTTTTTTGAAGTAGCAAAATACATGAGGACTCATTTTTATGACGCAAGCTTTTGTTGTTGTGGCTTTGTGGGGCGTTACGAGTCACACCACGAAAATCCACAATGCAATATTCTATGGAGTTCATACAAGATTTACCAAAGAATGCACTTCATTTTTGAAATAAATAAAAATGAATTAGGCTAAGGAGCTGAAACCAATTGCAGAAGGAGTCAGCAGTAGCTTCAGCACTGCAGAGACGCTGTAATGTCTCTGCAACATCCTGACAGGCCACACAATTCTTAGTAGAGCAACATTCTTATTTCAAGAGTCCGATGAAGGTGTGCATAGCAAGTTCGATGTATAAATTTCTATACCATAAAAAGCTCAAGAATTTGTAACTTATGAACTACAAAATCTGCCTCTACTGCCTCCTTCTCTTCCCCAGCCACCCCAAACCAACTCCCTACTTCACCATGCTAGCTGACATTGTAAATGGCTCCCTCTCGGACAGTCCGCCTCTCTTTCAAAACCATCATCCCCCCACTCCTTTAAAAAAACACCTTCCAACTCCTCAATCCTTGCAAACAACCACCCTATCTCCAGTTCCTCTCCAAAGTCCTTGAACACATTGGAACCTCCCAAATTCGTGCCCATGCTCCCTGCAACTCCATGTCAATCAGGTTTCCTCCCCTGCCACAACAGCAAAACGGCCCTAACCACAGTCAGAAACGACATTCTTCGAGACTGTGGCCGTGATGCAATTTCCTTCCTCCACCTCGCTGCAGTCTTTGACACGATCGACCAACAATCCTCCTCTATTTCCTCTCCTCCGTTGCTCAGCTCAGTGAGACTGCCCTCTCTTTGGTCCACTTTTACCTATTTAATTGTAGCACGAGCACCTCGAGATTGCTTTCTCTAACCACCTCTGCAATCATTACTTTTGAAGTCCAAGAATCAAATCTGGGTCCCCTCCTTTTCCTCATCTACATGCTGCCCCTCAGCAACATCATCCGCAAGCATGGGGGCAACTTCCATATGTACGCTGACAACACCCAGGTCTACCTTGCCACCACCTACCGTGGCCCCTCCACTAACTCTTGTCAGATTGCTTGCCCAACATCCAGTCTTGGATGAGCCACAATTTCCTCCAGTTAAATACTGGGAAGACAAAAGCCACCATTTTGGAGCCCCTCCCACAAACCCCATTGCCACTTATTCCAACTCTCTCTCTTTGGCCACCGTCTCAGGCTGAACCAGGTTGTTCACCACCTCGGCGCCCCATATAACCCATCTTTGGATCACAAAGATCACCCACTTGCACTTCCATAACATCAACTATCTCCACCCCTACCCTCTGCTGCTGAAGCCCTCATCTTTATCTGTGCCACCTCCAGACTTGATTACGCCAATGTTCTTCTGGCCAGGCAAGGCAATGCAAGTCTACAAACCTAATACCACATGAAGGCATCCAGCATTAACAGCATCAGGAGACGGTAGACACTTCGCATTGTAAGAACAGAGCAATGTTTAAAAGGGAAGTGTTCCTTTACAAATGAGCCGCCAGGGCCTAAAATTGCTATTAGCAATTTGGAAGCTGCACAAAATATTTCAGCAGTCACAAAATATAGTATGTCAAAGTAAGAGTAACAATATGGATAACAGTTTCCAACATATTTATTTGACGCATTCAATATTTTCAAACGCTTTGGGGGGGGGGGGGGGGGGGGGGGCAGGGGAGTGGGGGAGAGGAATGAGGTCAGGGAAAATAATTTCTTGTATTGGCAACCAAGCTAAGAACTGAAGTTTAGTTGCTGTAGCAATTGCATTTTTCATTAGAAGGATAAAGATGTGCAAAAATGTCTCTCTCACACACATTTTGCACGGCCAGTTAGGAACATCGTGCTATTTTCAACGTTAAGTACTTTTAGCCGAGTCATGAAGACGCGTAGCTTTAAATTCAGGCTACGCTTGTTCAGTCATTAAAAAAAAAAAATCCGTTAGAAATTCCCCTTTACTGAAGGTCACAGTACAGTAAGCACTGCACCTAATACGGTAACCGATTGAGATGGATTTGCATTTTTGAAACTGAATGGCAATACATGTTTCAGAATGCAGTCAACCATATCTCTCTCCAAATGAAGATAAACTGTTGCTTTTACATCCCTCCACTCAAACCGCCAATTTGAACGAGTTGATACCCGCTCTAGATCTTTTAATTGCTAACTGCCGGCGTGACATCGGCCATCTCAATTTCTCTGCTCCCCTCACTCACTCCAATCTACCTCCCCCTCTGAACTTGCAGCACTTCGTTCTCTCCAATCCAACTCTAACATCATTAAACCTGCCAACAAGGGTGGTGCAGCTGTTGTTTGGCGAACAAACCTCTACCGTGCAGAGGCTGAACGCCAACTCCGACACCGCCTCCTACCTCCCCCTGGACCATGACCCCACTACCAAACATCAAGCCATTGTTTCCAAGACTGTCACTGGCCTCATCTCCTCTGGAGATCTCTCCTCCATGGTCGTCAACCTCAGTCTCCCAACACTGCACAGCCCACTTCTACCTCCTTCCCAAGATCCACAAACAGGGATGCCCTGGTAGACCCATTGTTTCAGCCTGTTCTTGTCCCACAGAACTGATTTCTTCCCATCTCAACTCTATCTTTTCTCCTTGTCCAGTCTTTTTCCCACCTACATCCTCGGCGCCCTCCACCACTAACAGTTTCCAGTTTCCTGGCCCCAACCATCTCCTTTTCACTATGGATGTCCAATCCCTCTGCACCCCCATCCCCCACCAGGACAGCCTGAGGGCACTCCGCTTAGTCCTTGAACAGAGGCCCAACCAGTCCCCATCCACCACCACCTTCCTCTGCCTGGCTGAACTTGTTCTCACATTGAACAACTTCTCCTTTGACTCCACTCACTTCCTCCAAATTAAAGGTGTTGCTATGGGAACCCACATGGGTCCTAACTATGCCTGTCTTTTCGTGGGATATGTGGAACATTCTTTGTTCCAGTTCTACTCAGGTCCCCTCCCTCACCTCTTTTTCTGGTACACTGATGACTGTATTGGTGCCGTTTCCTGCTCTCACCCTGAACTAGGAATTTTTTTTCCACTTGGCTTCCAATTTCCACCCTTCCCTCACCTTCATGGTCCATCTCCGACTCTTCCCTTCCTCAACTCCTGTCTCCATTTCTAGGAATAGGCGATCGGCAAACATCCACTGTAAGCCCACTGACTCCCAGCGCCACCTGGACTACACTTCCTCCCACCCAGCTTCCTGTAAGGACTCTATTCCATTCTTCCAGTTATCCGTCTCTGCCGCATCTGTTCTGACGATTCCATACTCGTGCTTCCGATAGGTTTTCCTTTTTCCTCAACAGAGGATTCCCCTCTACCGTGGTTGACACGGCCCTCGACCGTGTCCGTTCCATTTCTCGCACTTCTGCTCTCACCCCTTCCCCTCCATTTCAGATTTCCAGCATCCGCAGTATTTTGCTATTGTATTGAGTTGATAAGAAGGTCTCTCAGATACGGGAATCACATTACATAATAAGCACATGGATCTGGGATTTTATCCGTTAAAAGCCGGCACACAAGACGAGCAAAGATATCATGTTTCCCCCTTCGAACTGCAGTCTACGGTTGTCAAATTACAGAAAAATCAACTGCAACGTCTCACTGAACAGCTATTACAACAGAATGCATCTGACCATGCAGCAGAGTAATTAGCTTTATGGTGTAGTTATCAGCTGAACGGCACAATTCGGTCGTTTAAAAGCTAGCTGAATGAAAACAATACCAGCCCTTCCCCAAAATCAATTCCTGCTGTCCTCCTGACAAGGGGAGAATCATGAGTCTGGGCCACATTGTCAATACTCATCTGAACCACTCACGGAGCAAATTTTCCAAGAAAGGTTTCAAGTCACCCCCCCACCGACCATGAGATTGCTTCCTCGGCCTGGCTAATACAAGGAGCCCATATCACCAAATCCCACAGCACCAAAGCTTTGTAGTTACTGAAGGGCCTGCTGGAAACCTCAATGGTTTATCAGCTTGCCCGAGTTGTGATGCTTTGGAAAGCTTCCCCAGTTTGTCTATTCTCCTGCGTTTAAAATACATTCCTGGTTAAAAGTGTAAAGTGCTGGTGCTCTGTCTTGTGCCTGGCCATGAAGGAAATTAGCAGTTGGTCTTAAGATCAACAAGCACTCTGCTCACCAGTATAAATTAAGAGTTTGACTGTTTGTTGATTAATACTAGCTGGTACTATACTAGGTGGTAATTTGACTACAGAAACATTGGAAGGGATTGCATATAGTTCCGGCAATATTACTGTATTACTTAATTCTTTTGCACACTACCGGCAGACTTGGGTCTGAACTACTTTTCCTCTCGTGTCTTCCCCACCCCCAAAACAAGATTGAATGCCCATTAAGGGCTGGATCTAAACCATAATCTCCCAAGCACTCCAACATTGGCTACATCCTACCATATTACGTTGGTCATTCTAAGATAGCCTCTACAGAATAACTAATATTAAGAAAAATAAATGCAAGACTCATGCACTATAAAAACTGTGGTGGTGACTATTTTTCTACACACTAGGTTTGTTCCACTAGAGTTAATAAGCTGAAAAGAACACAGAACTGCAACTGCTGCGTGTGTGAATCATGGGAACAAGTAGCCAGCCAAACATTAATTGGTGGAAAAGCTACAGCTGTCCGTCAACAAAAAGCAAAAACAAATGAGATCAGCTGCCTTGAGAGACTGCCCCTCTCTCTCTCTCTCTCTTCCGCCAAGCAAATTAGCCTCATCTTCAGCGCTGTTATACCATCCCTTTTGCATCAATGCCAATTAGTTTCACATGCAAACATTGGCAGCATAAAGCTGGAGGGTAGGGCAGGGAACAGACCTCCACCCGGAGCACAAAACCCAGTTTCAGCAGCTCCTTTGTTGATCAGAGCGTGGTGCAGCCAGCAGCACAAGTTAGATCTCATAACTGCGTCTTCCACTAAATAAGTACTAATCAGATACGAGAGAGAGAAAAAAAGGGGAGAAGGACAGGCAAAGAGAAAGAAAGCAATGTGTGAAAAACTGCGAGAGAAAAAGACAGACAGAATTTGTATTTGCATTGGGCCACAGCACTTCATTGCCAAAGGATTACTTTTGAAATGTGGTCACTGCTATGCATGCAAACAGCAGCCAATTTTCATACAGGATCCCACAGACAGCAATGAGATAAATAACTAGTTAATCTGTTTGTTAGTGTTGGTTAAAGGTAAATGTTGGCCAGGGGGACCTGCTGCTCCTCAAATAGTGCCATGGGATCTCCCATCGGCCTGAACACGCAGACAGAATTGCATCAGCTTCCTTGCAGAGGTGGTTTGGGGAGAAAGAGAACAGAATCTAACCCCCACCCCCCCCCACCCAAACACTATTCAGTGACTCAATAAATATTTCATCAGCAAGACCTCATTACAGCCTTGGTCCAAACATGGACAAAGGCGCTGAATTCCAGAGGTGAGGAGAGAGTGACTGCCCTTGACATCAAGGCAGCATTTGACCGAGTGTGGCATGAAGGCGCCCCAGTAAAACTGAAGTCAATGGGAATCGGGGGGGGAAAATTCTCCACTGGCTGGAGTCATACCTAGCATAAAGGATTATGGTTGTGGTCGTTGAAGGTCAATCATCTCAGCCCAGGACATTGCTGCAGGAGTTCCTCAGGGCAGTGTCCTAGGCCAAACCATCTTCAGCTGCTTCATCAATGACCTTCTTGGCGTGCTGGCAGCAGAGAGTGCCTTTTGAGAGTTTGGGTGAGTGAGTGTTCGGACAAGTGGGGTGTGAGGTGCTGCTTTTGTTCTGTTTTCGTCTTGTTTTTCCTGCCAGTCTCAGGATTAGCAAACATCGCGGAGGCGGAGCAGCGAGGCGAGGCCCAGTCGAGGCAGCCGGGAGCAGCAGCGGGTGTCGAGCCGGAGCAGCGAGGCGAGGCAGCCTAAACAGGCTCCACAGGCAACATTCCAAAGGGAGGTCAGAATTCAAAAGTGACATCACAGCCAAGCTGGCAGGTGATTGGCGAGTACTTTTCCTTCCCTTTTAAACCTTTATAAGTTGGTAAGTTCAATTAAAGAGGTGTGATAGTCATCTAGAATCGGGGCAGAGGTTATTTAAAAATAATAAATGTAATTAATTACATAGAATGGCAGAGCAGGTGATGTGTTACTGCTGCAATATGTGGGAGCTGGTGGACACCATTGATGCGCACGGTGATCACATCTGCAGTAAGTGTTGGCTGCTAGAGGAACTCCGGCTCCGTGTTGATGAGCTTCAAACACTGCAACACATCAGGGAGGGGGAGAGTTACCTGGACTCTGTGTTCCAGGAAGTAGTCACACCAATTAGATTAACTAATTCAGATGTAGTCCGTGGTCAGGGACAGGAGGGTGTGACAATTAGCGAGGCAGGTACAGGGATCCAGGAGGTAATGTTGGAGGAGCCGCAGCCCTTGCTCTTGTCCAACAGGTTCGAGGCTCTTATTCCCTGTGAGGACGGGAACAGGGACTGCAGGGAGGATGAGCAACCTGGCCACAGCTCCGTGGAACGAGGGGCCATTCAAGTGGGGGTGGGGGGGGGGGGGGGGGGGAGTAAAAGAATTGTAGTGGTAGGGGATAGTATCATTAGGGGGATAGATAGGGTTCTTTGCAGCCAAGAGCGAGAGTCCCGAAGGCTGTGTTGCCTGCCCGGTGCCAGGGTTAAGGACATCTCCTCTGGGCTGGAGAGAAACTTGGAGTGGGAAGGGGAAGATCCAGTTGTCGTGGTCCATGTTGGTATCAAGGACATAGATAGGACAAGGAAAGAGGTTCTGCTGAGGAAGTATGAGCAGCTAGGGGTCAAATTAAAAAACAGAACCACAAGGGTAATAATCTCTGGATTACTACCTGAGCCACGAGCAAATTTGGCTAGGGTAAATAAAATCAGAGTTAAATGCGTGGCTCAAAGACTGGTGTGGGAGAAATGGGTTTTACTTCTTGGGACACTGGCACCAGTACTGGGACAGGAGAGAGCTGTTCTGTTGGGACAGGCTTCACTTGGCCAGTGCTGGGACTAGAATCCTGGCGAATCAAATAACTAGGGCTGTAGAGAGGGCTTTAAACGAATTTGGGGGGGGAGGTTTCAAGAGAGCGACAAAATAAAAATGTCAGCGGAAAAGGCAATAGAGCAAGGTAGCAGTGGGGGAATTAAAAACCAGAGCGTGTCAGGAAGGGACAGAATGTATAAAGATAAAGATAAAGTAGTAAAGGGGGTAAAAGCAGGAATAAATTGTCACAAAACATATTTAAAAGTTCTTTATCTGAATGCACGCAGCATTCGTAACAAAATAGACGAGTTGACGGTACAAATAACTACACATGGTTATGATCTGGTAGCCATTACAGAAATATGGCTGCAAGGTGACCATGACTGGGAACTAAACATCCAGGGGTATTTGACAATTAGGAAGGACAGACAGGAAGGAAAGGGAGGTGGGGTGGCTATGTTAATAAAGGATGGAATCACTGCAATAGTGAGAAATGATATTGGGTCAAAGGATCAGGATAGTGAAACGGTTTGGGTGGAGATAAGGAATAATAAGGGGAAAAAGTCACTAGTGGGCGTAGTCTATAAGCCTCCTAACAGTTGCAACTCTATGGGTCGGAGTATAAATCAGGAAATAGTTGGGGCTTGTAATAAGGGAACAGCTATAATCATGGGAGATTTTAACTTTCATATTGACTGGACAAATCAAATTGGGCAGGGCAGCCTTGAGGAAGAGTTCATAGAGTGCATTAGGGACAAGTTCCTTGAGCAGTATGTTACTGAACCAACCAGGGGGCAGGCAATCTTAGATCTGGTCCTGTGTAATGAGACAGGATTAATAAAAAATGTCCTAGTAAAGGATCCCCTTGGAATGAGTGACCATAACATGGTTGAAGTCCAAATTCAGTTGGAGGGTGACAGAATTGGATCTCAAACCAGCGTACTAAGCTTAAATAAAGGAGACTATGAAGGTATGAGAGCAGAGTTGACTAAAGTGGACTGGGAATATAGATTAAAATGTAAGACGGTACATGAGCAGTGGTGTACATTCAAGGAGATATTTCACAACTTTTAAGAAAAATATATTCCACTGAGGAAAAAGGGGCGTAAAAGAAAAGAGCCATCCGTGGTTAAGTAATAAAGGATAGTATCCGACTGAAAACAAGGGCATATAAAGTAGCCAAATCTAGTGGAAGGATAGAAGATTGGGAAACATTTAAAAGCCAGCAAACAATAACTAAAGGATTAATTAAGAAAGGGAAGATAGATTATGAAAGTAAACTAGCAAAAAATATAAAAACCAATAGCAAGAGTTTCTAAGGTTATATAAAAAGAAAAAGGGTGGCTAAAGTGAATGTTGGTCCCTTAGAGGACGAGACCAGGAAATTAGTGGTGGGGAACATGGAGGTGGCAAAAACGCTGAACAAATATTTTCTATCAGTCTTTACAGTGGAGGGCACTAAAAATATCCCAACACTGGACAAACAGGGGGCAATTGGGGGGGGGGGGGGGGGGGAGCTAAACACGATTAAAATCACTAAGGAGGTGGTACTCGGTAAGATAATGGGACTAAAGGCGGATAAATCCCCTGGACCTGATGGCTTACATCCTAGGGTCTTGAGAGAAATAGCGGTAGGGATTGCGGATGCATTGGTGGTAATTTTCCAAAACTCCCTGGATTCAGGAAAGGTCCCAGCAGATTGGAAAACTGCTAATGTAACACCCTTATTTAAAAAGGGAGGTAGACAAAAGGCTGGAAACTATAGGCCAGTTAGCCTAACATCTGTGGTTGGTAAAATGTTGGAGTCCATTATTAAGGAAGCAGTAACAGGACATTTGGATAAGCATAATTTAATCAGAGTCAGCATGGTTTTATGAAGGGGAAGTCGTGTTTGACAAATTTGCTCGAATTCTTTGAGGGTGTAACAAACAGGGTGGATAAAGGGGAACCAGTGGATGTAGTGTATTTGGACTTCCAAAGGGCATTTGACAAGGTGCCACACAAAAGATTACTGCACAAGATAAAAAAATCACAGGAACGGGGGTAATATACTGGCATGGGTGGAAGATTGGCTATCTAACAGAAAACAGAGTTGGGATAAATGGTTCATTCTCGGGTTGGCAATCAGTAACTAGTGGTGTTCCGCAGGGGTCAGTGCTGGGACCCCAACTCTTTACAATCTATATTAACTATTTGGAGGAAGGGACCGAGTGCAACATATCCAAGTTTGCCGACGATACAAAGATGGGAGGGAAAGCAGTGAGGAGGGCATAAAAAACCTGCAAAAGGACATAGACAGGCTAAGTGAGTGGGCAGAAATTTGGCAGATGGAATATAATGTTGGAAAGTGTGAGGTTATGCACTTTGGCAGAAAAAATCAAAGAGCAAGTTACTTTCTAAATGGAGAAACTGCAAAGTGCTACAGTACAAAGGGATCTGGGGGTCCTGGTGCATGAAACACAGAAGGTTAGTATGCAGGTACAGCAGGTGATCAGGAAGGCCAATGGAATCTTGGCTTTTATTGCAAGGGGGATGGAGTATAAAAGCAGGGAAGTCTTGCTGCAGTTATACAGGGTACTGGTGAGGCCACACCTGGAATACTGCATACAGTTTTGGTTTCCATATTTAAGAAAAGATATACTTGCTCTCAAGGCAGTTCAGAGAAGGTTCACTCGGTTGATTCCGGAGAGGAGGGGGTTGACTTATGAGGAAAGGTCGAGTAGGTTGGGCCTCTACTCATTGGAATTCAGAAGAATGAGAGGCGATCTTATCGAAACATATAAGATTGTGAGGGGGCTTGATCGGGTGGACACGGGGAGGATGTTTCCACTGATGGGCGAGACTAGAACTAGGGGGCATAATCTTAGAATAAGGGGCTGCCCTTTCAAAACTGAGATGAGGAGAAACTTCTTCACTCAGAGGGTAGTAAATCTGTGGAATTTCCTACCTCAGAGCTGTGGAAGCTGCGACATTAAATAAATTTAAAACGGAGATAGACAGTTTCCTAGCCGATAAGGGAATTAGGGGTTACGGGTAGCAGGCAGGGAAGTGGACGTGAGTCTAGGTTCGGATCAGCCATGATCCTATTGAATGGCGGAACAGGCCCGAGGGGCCGTATGGCCTACTCCTGCTCCTACTTCTTATGTTCTTATGTTCTCCAGCATAAGGTCAGAAATGGGGATGTTCACTGACAACTGCAGGGTTCAGTGCCATTCGCAACTCCTCAGATAATGAAGCAGTTTATGCCTGCATGCAACAAGACCTGGACAACATTCAGGCTTGGGTTGATAAGTGGCAGGTTAACATTCGCGCCACAGAAGTGCCAGGCAATGACTACCTCCAATAAGCAAGAGTCCAACCACCGCTCCTTGACATTCAACAGCATTACCATCGCCGAATCCCCCACCATTAACATCCTGGGGGGTCACCATTGACCAGAAACTTAACTGGACCAGCCACATCAATATGCGGCAACAAGAGCAGGTCAGCAGACACATGGGAACACCGCCACCTCGAAGTTCCCCTCCAAATCACACACCAACCTGACTTGGAAATATATCGTCGTTCTTTCATCGTCGCTGGGTCAAAATCCTGGAACTCCCTCCCTAACAGCACTGTGGGAGCACCTTCACCACACGGACTGCAGCGGTTCAAGGCGGCGGCTCACCACCACCTTCTCAAGGGGCAATTAGGGATGGGCAATAAATGCTGGCCTTGCCAGCAACACCCACATCCCATGAATGAATTAAAAAAAACATACCATTTCTGTGATGGGTTAAAAGAGAATGGAAAACATGCATGCCTTCAGTCATTAGGTTTCAGGAAAGGGGGAGAAAAATCTGAATTATAGAAATAATTCTCCATTATTCAGAGCGGAGACAAAGCAATCAAATAAGCATTTTTATTGCTTAGATCACCATACATCGGACAAGAAGGTTGCACTGACTGCACTTTGAGTAACCAATTTATTTTGATAATAATCCAGGCTATTGAATATTTAATGCCACTTTCCCCACACATTCCCAAGTAATGCTCTTTAAAATGAGCTTGTTAAAAAAAAAAAGTCTTGAAAATTAGTTGGTTGATCATGCCTACATGCTAAAAAGCTAACTTTATACTTGGTGCATTGTGAGAATTGATTGAAGGCGGCAAATACTTTTTGTAGACATGAAATTCATGGTCTAATCCAGGGGTGTTAAACGTACAGCATTGGGTTGAATTCAGACCACGGAACAGTTTTATCCAAACTATGCTGTGCTCAGGAGTTGACAAGTATCCCAGAATGGTACATGGAAGTAGTTCCTGGGAGACTCAACAGCCCGGGAGTACTGCGCCTTTTAAATTTTGCTCCGCAGCACCCCGCTGCTCAGTGACTCCGTTGACAAAGGCAGCACGCACTTAGGAATGACTGAAAACGGAAACGCCTGGTGGAGGAGCAGGGGAGGGAAGAGGGCTGCGAGAGAGTGAACAGAGATTAGGGGTCGGGAGAGCTCGGGATTGTGCGACTTAGGGGTGGTGGGGGGAGAAAGGAACTGGGGACTGGAGGTCGAGGAGTGTGTTCAGGGAAGAGTTGGAGTCGAGGGAACAGGGGCAAGAGGACTGGGAAGTGGTGGAATGGAGTGAGGTGGGCATGGGGCCCCCCACATTTCCTGAAAAGCCGGGTGCAGCAGCATCAGCAAGTGCGAGCGGCGCCAAAAAAGGAGCAGCCATTAAAGGAGGGAAGAGAAACACAGGGACTTGAGTTTCACTGTAGTTTGAATGGAAAATGAAGATTTGTCAATGATTTTGTTACAACTACACAATTATTATGACTGTGGTGTAGGTGTAGGGTCTGCCAAAGGGGAACAGCTGAAAGATGGGACTGGAAGGGGGGGGGGGGGGGGGGGGGACCTGTCTCAGTTGCTGGAATTTTAAATGATACAAATCCATGTGTCCATGCTGAAATCCATAGATATGCTTTTATCTCCACCATTTACTTCACTAATGGGGATAAATCTAACAATTCAATGTTTTAATTTAAAAATACAATCATAGAAAAATTACAACACAGGAGGAGGCCATTCGACCCATGCCGGTTGGAAAAGAGCTACCCCAGCCTAATCCCACCTTCCAGCACTAGGCCCGTAGCCCTGTAGGTTACGGCTCTTCAAGTGCACATCCAAGTACTTGTTAAATGCGATGAGGGTTTTTGCCTCTACCACCCTTTTGGACAGTGTTCCAGACCCCCACCACCCTCTGGGTGAATTTTTTTTCCTCCTCTCCCCTCTAATCCTTCTACAACTACTTTAAATCTATGCCCCCTGGTTCTTGACCCCTCTGCTAAGTGAAATAGGTTCTTCCTATCCACTCTATCTAGGCCCCTCATAATTTTATACATCTCAATTAAATCTCCCCTCAGCCTCCTCTGTTCCAAGGAAAACAACCCCAGCCTATCCAATCTTTCCTCATAGCTGAAGTTTCCCAGTCCTGGCAACATCCTCGTAAATCTCCTCTGTACCCTCTCCAGTGCAATCACATCCTTCCTGTAAATGGTGACCAGAACTGCACGCAGTACTCAAGCTGTGGCCTAACCAATGTTGTATACAGTTCTGGTATAACTTCCCTGCTCTTGTATTCTATGCCTCGGCTAATAAAGGAAAGCATTCCTTATGCCTTTTTAAACTACTTTATCGACCTGTCCTGCTACCTTTAAGGATCTGTGGACATACACTCCAAGGTCCCGCTGTTCCTCCACACCCCTCAGTAACCTTCCATTAATTGTGTATTCCCTTGCCTTGTTGCCCCTCCCAAAATGCATTACCTCACACTTTTCCGGATTGAAGTCCATTTGCCACTTTTCTGCCCAACTGACCAGTTCATCAATATCTTCCTGCAGTCTAAAGCTTTCCTCCTCATTGTCAACCACACAGCCAATTTTTGTATCATCTGCAAATTTCTTTATCATGCCCCTAACATTTAAGTCTAATTCATTAATATATACTACAAAAAGTATGGGACCGAGTACTGAGCCCTGTGGAACCCCATTGCAAACAGCCTTCCAGTCACAAAAACTCCCCTCAACCATCACCCTCTGCTTCCTGCCACTGAGCCAATTTTGGATCCAATTTGCCACTCTCCCTTGGACTTTTACTTTTTTGATGAGCCTGCCATGCGGGACCTTGTCAAAAGCCTTGCTAAAATCCATGTAGACGACATCAAACGCACTGCCCTCATCGACCCTCCTTGTTACCTCCTCAAAGAATTCAATCAAGTTAGTCAGACACGACCTTCCTTTAACAAAACCACGCTGACTGTCCTCGATTAATCTGTGTCTTTCTAAATGAAGGTTTATACTGTCCCTCAGAATTGATTCCAGTAATTTGCCCACCACCGAGGTTAAACTAACTGGCCTGTAATTGCTCGCTTCATCCCTTCCTCCCTTTTTAAACAATGATACAACGTTAGCAGTGGTTAAAGTTGTTATTTTTGCCTCAGCCAAACCCATGCTGCCAATGCACTTGAGAAAAACAATTACTGGCAGTGCCTTTGTTACACCGGGTTTCACTATTATGCAGGACCTTTCTTTGCATATTTAAATTGACCCAACACTTATTTCAGGCAGCCGCCGGGTATGCCAACAAAGTGAGGGCCAATAAGGCGGCAGCCATGCCGCTGGAGCAGATTAGGTGCTGGAAGCTGCACCCAGAAATTGATAAATATTGCGCCCATTTTACGCCCAAACAGACAAAATCCATACCAATTACTGCCGCATTGCGTCCAACTAACTTTCATTGAATGTGGCCAGTGTCAGGCCCACCATGTAAATAGAGTTCGACAGCTCTGGTCTAATCCATTGAATGATGCAAGTACACTTAATCAGGGCACAGAATGCTCCTGAATTAAAAAGATTGCAGGTTTACATATTTCCAGTAATATTGGGTGAGAATTCTCCCTTTGCTTCTCTGTCCTATATTTGTGATGGGGGGAAAAGTGACAATAATGGTGTCCGTATCTTATCAACAGCATTTTTGTATTCTACGATCAGTGGTTATGATGCCAAAGCAGACTTACGGCATAAGGCTAAGCTTTGCACCAGACTTGACTCCCTCTCTCTTCTGGACATAGTTTGCAGGGATGATACCTTCTTTACCAGTTTTGCTCTTTGCTTTGTACCAGTTTGGATCCTAAAAATGACCAAAGCAGGATTAGAAGAGAAAACATAAACTGAGGTGCCCAGTGACAGTACAGGTATATTATACAAGACATGCAGACTGCTCAGCTTCAACCAGAAAACATCAGTTTAAATCCTCTGCACATGTGGAGAATATATGTGAGGAACTAAAATTAGATACAGGTGGGGACACACAAGTGCACAGGTCTTAACTACACAAATAGTTGATCTTTCCAAGTACAGGAAACGCTTTGGTATCCGGCACCAACAGGACCGGGATGGTGCCGGTTGATTAAAACTTCTGGATGACGGAGAGGGTTATCTACTGGGGCTATTTTTAACAAAGTGTCAGACTCCTGTTATTGAGGTGTTCCGACTTCCGACAGCGCCAAGAAGCCGAGTAGTGGCAGTTTGGAGAACTACCCCCACTGACTAACTCGGCCACTGCGGGAGACTCGGACACATTTCCGGCTATTGAGGTGTTGTTTTCGGAGTGGGAATTTTGCTGGTTGAGAGAGAATTCCGGATATTTAGGTGCCGTTTAAACAAGAGCTTCCTGTACATTACTTGCACTTTGGAATAGGGTTAGGAAGTACCCCACAACAGAATCAGTACTGGACATTTAAAGATATCCATTCCCTTTACAGGTTTAATCTTTGTTCACAATACTGGCCATCTACATTTCTGCCCCAGCAATGCAAGTTTTAAAATTTCTACTAGGTACACAGGATGCAGTGGCCATTCAGTGCTCAAAATGACATCTCCTGCTTTAAAAAAGGTTCTTCCAATTGAAATACTAAGCTGATAGTAAACTGAATCAGCTTGAGTTCCGAGAACTTGGTACATCAGCTTCCAAATCTGAAGGCACGCTAGTTTTAAATTGGAAGGTGGCTGTCGTGTGGAATGGTAACTTCTTGTCCACTAGTCGCACTTCACATCAATATCATACACTCCCAGGTCAAGTTCCGCACTAGTGGACACCATTTTACTCAATGTGCCTAAACTCAAGTCTCAGAAAAGCATTCCCTATCGCACCAGCATGATATTTCTAATTCCCACTTTAGTTATCCTTTGAGTGAGACCGCTAATTAATGCTGTATTATGCTGGGGATTCAAGGCTATAAGGAACTAGTTGAGGCTACTCAAAAGGCTTTTGCTTAGAATCATCATATCTTGCAGAGTGGAGATTTTCATCCCATCAGTTTAAACCCTGGCTTTTGATGTGGTGAAGATTTGCTAACCCACTGTTATCTACTTCCCAAAGCACTGGGACACTAAAATACTAACCAGTGGGTGACAAAATGAAAGACTTCAGAAAATGTAGAGGTGCAATTATCTTCCACAATGCTCACCTTGAAGAGCAAAGACTGTACTGGAGTTGCGTCATGCTTCAAATACAAAAATTTCAGTATATCACTTTAATGTAACTTTAAAGTAATTTGAATTAAAGTTTCAGTTAAAACATTACTTTAGCTGGGGTACAATCCCTTTTGAAATGTTAATGTACTATTCAGATATTAATGCATGCAAGTTTGCAGACTGAGGTGAGTAGATGGAGCTCATCCGTCACAATTGAAACCTCCAGTTGGTGGACAAGTTGCAACTTTGAATGTGGTTAGTATCAAAAGCAAACAAAGCACTAGACAGGCAAGAGTGTTCACACTTTATCTATAAGTTTTAGATCGTTAATATCTCTTAATTGCTTGACCACAAGGAAGAGCCCTTTCACCTTGGCTGAAGTCCATTGTTGAAACTTTTAAAATCTCATTGAAACTTATAAAATTCTAACAGGACTAGACAGACTAGATGCAGGAAGGCTGTTCCCGATGGCGGGGGGGAGTCCAGAACCAGGGGGTCACAGTCTAAGGATAAGGGGTAAGCCATTTAGGATAGAGATGAGGAGGAATTTCTTCACCCAGAGAGTGGTGAACCTGTGGAATTCTCTACCACACAAGGCAGTTGAGGCCAATTCATTAAATATATTCAAGAAGGAGTTAGATAGATTTCTTAAGGCTAAAGGGATCAAGGGATATGGGGAGAAAGCAGGGACAGGGTACTGAATTTGGATGATCAGCCATGATCGCACTGAATGGCGGAGCAGGCTCGAGGGGCCGAATGGCCGACTCCTGCTCCTATCTTCTATGTTTCTATGTTGGGAATCCCAGAAAATTGTACGTGAGTTTTATTCTGTTGCTTTTAGTTCTGTGTCTCACATTGCTTATTCCAAGAGACAACCAAAGATGAGCTCCATTTCACTTCATTAGACACAGTTAAAAGATTATGGAAAGAGCTGCGGAGAGCTCAAACTCAGTGTATTGTTTTTGAAGTATTGTGTTGGTCAAGTAGACATTGGTCCGTAATTTGCAGCCCCTATGGGCACATACGAGGTGTGTACGCACCCGGAAGGGCCGCGCAAGTTCCGGGTTTTTGCACGCAAAGCGTTATGAGCGAAAACCCGGAATTTGCAACAGATCCAACGCATTCCCAGGAAAAGGGCATCCGCAGGCAAAGAGTTGGGCTGTTTGCCCAACTACTATCCAGCGAATGCCCATGGAATTCTTATGCCTGGTAAAGGCATGCGCAAGACCTGCTTTTACCAATTTAAGAGTTTAAAAAATATTTTTTTCCCCAATCATTTATGCATTAAAAAACCTGTGCAATAAACCAAGTTTATTTTTAGCCCCTTCAAGACATCTAAATTTATTTTTCAAAATATTTAATTGTTTTAAATATGGCATGTTAATTAATTTTAAATATGTAATGGTTTATTTATTTGATGCATAGATGTATTTTTTGGGTATTCCATTCATGCTTATGGGGTTTCCGTAGATACAAAATCCCCATGAGCATGAATGTGGATTCCCTTCTTTTATTGGTTGGGCCGGCCCACGTAATCCCAGGGTGCTTGCGAACCGCCTGCGCCCCTGGGATACGTGGGCCTCTACCAATACCCGGAGGCGCCCAGGACCGCGAGCCTCCGTGCCTCCCGGACCACCAGGTACGCGGGTATTTTATTTGTGGATCGGGGGCATTTCTCCGCGGGAAGCCTCCAACCGCAAATCCAGGGCCCATTTCTGGTTACACGTTGTGCATTTATTTTATTGTAAATAAATTGAACGACGTGCAATGGCCTGACGATAATATTTACCACGTTTCACGGTGGATAAGACCCACGTGGTCTTCAGTGCGTTATTCGGTGGCAAGAGTGACAATATCCCATCCATCATCAGGGTGAGAGTTTCAGTTCATAACAGATGCAAGTTTGCTTATGGAATCTACCTTTCTGCTGTGAATACAAGTTAAGTGTTGGGAGAAAGTGCAAAGATTATAACCGTACCTAAAAACAGCAATGCAGTTAAGATTCAAAGCAAGGCACACAAGTCTTAACAGTGGAAAACTGTGTTCAACAGTTAGCAGATCAATGCACAAGAACTGCGACTTCTGAAAGCGTGTAGTGAACCTTCCATGCAGCTGCAATTAAGTCTTTCTTCCAAAGTCTTCCGACACACAACCCACATGTAAGTAATTTGAACAGAAGCATTTAACAGTGTTGCATGCGTTTGGCAAACTGGACTTAAAGACCAAACTGATATGCTGCTGCATTTACAAAATGCTGGTTCGACTATTCATTTGAAGCTCCTTCTTTGATCCCCATCTAACCCCTTTAAATTTCTATCGTGGACTTAGAACATTCATCAGCACCAAGTACAGTTGGCAGCACTTTCACCAGAGGTAGATTCCTGGAATTAGCTTTATAGCAAAAACAGAAGTTTATGTACAATGGCAAAGCTTCCCAGGACTACTTCCCAAATAATGAGGTTACTGTCTTGTACACACGGCTCTCACATTCAAGTGACTTTTTCACCTTGTGTTATACATCTGCTTTTTGGGATTCACTCATGACTTTGCTGCATGCCTCAGTCTAGGACACTTCAAATGAGTATATTAAATCACCCTGTGGCGAGCCTTCCGATATTTAAATAACCTTGGGGGACTTGCCATGCTCAAGTAATATACCAAGCAGGTGCCGCTGCAAGTCAGCTACTTATGAGGCAACTATCATCATTCTCACTCCTGTGTGCCGATCCTAGCACTTGCACACAAGTCAGTACTGGTTAGGACTCGGCCAGTACGGAGCCTTTGACATGAATGCAAAATGCTAGGATTGGCATCTCGGATTTAAAAGGATATATCCAAAATGTTAAATGAGAGAGAGTAGGACAAAGGGACATAGAAGATCGGAGCAGGAGTAGGCCATTCGGCCCCTCGAGCCTGCTCCGCCATTCAATGCAATCATGGCTGATCATCCAAATTCAGTACCCTGTCCCTGCTTTCTCCCCATATCCCTTGATCCCCTTAGCCTTAAGAAATATATCCAACTCCTTCTTGAATATATTTAATGAATTGGCCTCCACTGCCTTCTGTGGTAGAGAATTCCACAAGTTCACCACTCTCTGGGTGAAGAAATTCCTCATCTCTGTCCTAAATGGCTTACCCCTTATCCTTAGAATAAGGGACACCAGATCAACTAGTAAAAAGGCAAATTTAGGGCTGATTATCAGCACAGAGAGTGATCAGCATGTTAAATGGACTCCCAGCTAGAGTAGAGTAGTGAAGGTTAAAAACCCTGAGATCATTTAAACAATTGGATGCTGCAAAATGTTTAGGGATGGATGAATTAAAATGGACCAAATGGCCTTCCTCATCTGTAATTATCTCACTAAGGATAGCAAACTGGTGGCCACATGGTATCGGCATAATGAAGTAAGAGATTAAAATTGAGCGTAACAGGGCACGTTTAGTAGAACGCAATTGCGGCCACAGAATGTTTAAAGATGAAATGTACTAATTATTCTTATGTTTAATTGCAGAAATGACCATACCAGTTTAGAGAGATGAAACTTACAAAAAGAGACACTGACATAACCCTTTTCTGGAAAAACAAAACTTAGTAGTGGTCAAGAGAAAGAATGGCTTGTTTCCTGGAAATCACATGACCTGGATGACTCATTTCCAAGAAATCAGAGGGTCTACATGCCCCTTCAGTAAAAGTGAAACTTATCCTATAGGCTATTTTGTATAAGTTAAACACACCTAGTTAGTGATTAATGTATAGGCTTTTAAATCGATTGGACCTCTGGAGTAGGAGGTCTTGGAAAATGTGTATAACTGTGAATCTCAGGAGGTTCGGTGGAGTTGGAGCCTTGTGTGGGGACGCAAGAGCATTATCTTCCCAGGCCTGAATAAACCGTTTTGACTTCAATTATTGGGTCTGTCTTTCTTACAACAAGCCAGTGACGTCAACCATGTATATCACTTGGTCTGCACTTTGGGGGCTTACATCACAATCTAAAGGATCGTTGTGTCACTTGGTCACCGTTGCACTCCACATCAGCCAAAGGCTTGGGTCTGGAAGCTAGCCCTCCCACCAGCAG
Source organism: Somniosus microcephalus (assembly GCF_052327205.1). NCBI lineage: Eukaryota > Metazoa > Chordata > Chondrichthyes > Squaliformes > Somniosidae > Somniosus > Somniosus microcephalus. The sequence goes on from NC_141018.1 coordinate 30,608,808, forward strand.
AAACATTAGGTGAAGACTGGACCTAAAATAAAGGTGGAGTCCATTTAAAACTATGCAACCAATAAAGGAAACCAAGTGAATAAAAGGTGCATTTTTTGGCAAATTCATACAATCCCTTGTACTTCCCTCAAAACCTTGCATCACAAACTTTTTTTTGGAATAACATTGAAAAAACAAAGAGCCTTATTCATATGAAGAAATGAGCAGAGCCATTTAATTAAGCTGGTAAATATATTGGTGTCTTCTTGTTCATTGTGAATTTTCTCTTCCATTTCCAATTGGTATAATCAGCTCAGGATCGACAGTTGTGCCTTTGGTAGATCACCTTGGTTTTGAACACAAGGAGGGCATGAATTCATATTTTAAGATTGTAAAAAACCTGGAGAGTTTGATTACTGCAGGTGAAATAAACCCTTAGAAATGGTTTTGGATGATAAATCATGCAACGATGTAATTGTTTAGCTGCTCCTCAAATATTCTTTTCCTTTAATGCACGTCTTTTGTGGAATGAGGAGGTGCATGACGTGAAACGCGAGCGTGGCAATTCATCAAGCAGCCACTTTATGCCATACCTTATTATACAATCCAAGCTTAATTACATGATATTCAAAAATTGTCAAGTTCCTAGATAACAAAAAACATTTCAGAGTAATTACTGACGACTAACGAACATTGTTGAAGAATGGGGTTTCATTGAGTTTCCATGGGGACACTGGAAATAATGGTGAGAACGTCGCCCTTGTTAAAGGGAAGGTCCTGTTCTGCACTGCCACTGAAGTTGTATTTGGCTATACATTCTGTGCCTGATGTCCATATTGTCTGCAAGAGGAAAAAAGGCATTAGTTACCATAAAAATTCAGATTTTAGCACTTCAAATTTCTTTATGAAATATGCTAATAAACCCTACTCCAACAAGCACAAAGGTTGTGTTGAAAAGCATTACATAATAAATTCTACTATGTATAGCGATCAGACAGTTTAAAATATTTTAAAAGCAGTGAACTGCAAAATGGCTTTCCTTGCCATTACTGATTGTGAAAGAAATCACACTTCACCAAATCCAGGATCTCCAGGATAGCTGTACGACAACACCTAATGTGATGTTGTCACGCCAGTTTAAAAATGTGCCTTGACACAATCATCAGATTGCACCCAGGCATGTCACTCCCACTTTCCCCACGAGGGCAAGGAATCAAGACAAACTCATGAATATTTAAGATTAGAAGACAAGTCGTTAAAAATTAACCACCATCTGTTTTGAACTCCAGGCTTTAGAAAAGCAGGGGTCCCTATCAATTTAATTATCGCAAGTTATTTCAGTGAAGCCAGAATGAAATGCTCGTTTAACAACTAGTTTAAAAGTTAAAACATACGGATCATGGTTCAATACAACTGGGGTTACGACGTCAAGCTCAGTCTTGCCGAATTTCCCTTTAACTAATCAATATTTAAGCTGCTAACTAGCACTTGTAATTTTTAGTAAAATGGCTGAGCCATTCCACTGTTGAAAACAGTATGATGTGGTCAATCTTTTTGCACATGAACTGACGCAGGGAAGGAGTCGGTAACTTTTTTTTTTTTTGGGGGGGGGGGGGGGGGGGGGTAGAGAGAGAGGGAGAGAACTGTAGATATATGCATAGGAAAAATGCAACAAAAAAAATGCAAAACCAGAATAGGTTATCCGATGTAATCGCTAATTGAGAACAAAAATCAGACAATACCTAACCAACATGCAACCCGTTTTTGTATTGAAGAGTTCAGAGGGCTTTACGATCTTGGGTGTACTGAGAGTCCCTTCAATGTTCTCACATTCAAATTATTTTGCAATGGGCAGCACTGTTCCAACAGTGGTATGTAAATCAAGGCATCTCAGTATTACCACTTACAAAGGTGTTAAAACTATTTTTCTGTTTTTTGGGGGGATGTGAATGTTCATCAGCATTCAAAATGGAAATCAACTCTTGTGGTAATGCATCAGAACTCTTGAACCCAATTATCTATTGGCATGTCATTTATACACAGGTAGATTTTTCTGGTATTACTTAATTTTCCCACATCGCTCCTATTGGACGATGATTTGCTCAAGCCCAAAGTCACTTTTCACTCCTCATTGCTATCTGACCCATTGAGCCTTCCATGGTTCGACTGAAGGTGGTTGTAGATTTCTGTACATCGTACAAGCCAATAAGCTACAATTTAAGGCGGCATAAATCCTGGAGACTTGCAACATAATCGTACAAACAGTTGTTCTTTGCATTAACTAGATTATCTTTAAAGTCTTAACTGCCATTAAATCCAAAGCAATGACTGCCTTCCCAGGTTAGCTGGTTTTGTAAACTTGCAGTGCCTACAATGCTGAAACATATCACAACTACTCAATTTTGGAAGAAGTTACTTTAACTCAAAAGTACAATGAGTTGAATAAAAATTTGAAACACGGATCCCATTTGCACTTCTTCCCTTGGCTTTCTCTGTCCTTTAATAAATTTAATCTTTTTTCGTCAAATATTTTTCCAAATCCTTTCTTTGCTTTGTTCTACCTTTTGTGGATGGGAGAAACTGAAGACAAAAAAGGTTCAGTTTCCAGAGCACACTTTTCCGACAATCTAAAGGCCAAACATTGGAGGCGAGTAACACAATCAGGTCAAAGGCATGACCATCAACATGTAAACGCATATTAAACAGGATAGGCGATCGGTGAGCACGGCCAGTCGAGTATACCTGCGGGACACCAAAGAGTTGTAACATTGGATAGGCAAATGTTGATGACTTTGTACTTTATGCAAAGCAAATGTAAAAACGAGCTGGAACTTGAGAGTCTCAAGTTGCCTGGCTTCATGGATGTTACTACAGGAAACTTCCGTTAGGTTAAATGTCCGGAAAGCTCTATCTACCGGCAAAATTCAGGAGCTGTTTCCTATAAGTTTTTTTTTACTTCTCGTTGCTTTTTCTCCCCCCCCCCCCCCCCCCCCCCCCAGTCGTGGCTCCCAAGCGTCTAGCTGAAGCTGTTGCTTAGCTACAGAGACGCTTTTAAGCTGCGGCCGACTGTTTTGAAGCTGTTGCTAAGCAACAGGGTTTGTTGTTTCATACGGAGCCGAGAAGCTCCGTATGTTTTAACATTAGCGCTGGTTTATACGGCAGTTTTGATGGGACGGCACCAACTCGGTCCCGTCAGTGCCGGATACCAGAAAGTTTCCTGTACTGAGCATGCCACTGCATGAAGCAGCAAAGAATTACAACTAGGATCTAGACAATTTAGCAATTGCATCCGGCAGAAACACAATGCAATAAAAGATCCAGCATTAACAGCATCTTTGGAAAATTCCACCACCCATGCTATCCTGCCCTACTGGGTGAAATATCAATTGGTGAATTAAAAAGCTAGAGTAGGAGAGCTTGAGATTACAGTCATTTAAAAAAAGTAATTAAAATACTTGGTCTAAAAATGTGTTAGAAATAAAATCTACACAATTTACTTAAAAGCTCAAAGCCTTTTCAGGAATCTATATATGAAGAGACACAGAGTGCAGGCTGTCTTTTTCAACTGAGCTCGAAGCAAACACGAATATTGCATCACTATACCCGCCCTGCAGTCCCTTAACAGGATAAAACTGCAACATTTAAGCAGAGAGCAAAACATTCCAGGTTTCCTATTCCCTGTATGAATCAGCCATTTTGCAACTAATTTGGATGTAATTTTGTTAGTGGCGACAAAGGGAGGAACACATTGCTTATGCTTTACGCTGCTCTCTATCTTCCCCCCTCGCCGCCACCCCCCCACCTCACATTCACTAAAAATACCAGACCAGCTCATTCATAGTAATCTAAGGCTGCAAGAAAATATTTTTAAACAGTCTGTCACAAAGGTTTACAATTGTTTTACTTCAGAAACACGAAGTGGAAAACATTTCCCTTAAGTGAGTCACACTCTACATATGGTTATGAAAAATAAATTGCTGCAAGGCAGCTTGTATCTCATCAACGACAAAACAGATTAATGTCCTTACTCTTCCTCACCCATGTGGAGTGTGCAATCAGCATCCTGATGTTTAAACGATCAACTGGAGAATGCAGTATAATGGAGTGCATTTAACCAGGAATTGCTTTGGGGGGGGGGTCAATTTACCTGCCGTTCTGACATGTTGCACTTCTGTAAATGTTGATGTGGGTGGGAAGCCTCACAACGGTTCAACGGTTGCTTGGTACCATCAGACCTGCAACACAGAAGCAAGAGGGGTGGTTAGAAACAATAATTTTAGGTTGAATTTCAATTGCATTTGCAGCCAACTGTTTGGACAAGGCATGTTCTGTAACTCCCAAGTTTCAGTGCTGGTTCGAATTATAAGCCTCAACGACCCCTCTGAAACAAGTATCTTGGGATTTGAGATAGTCACCAAGGGAGTTCAGAAGAAACCTCTTTAACCAGAGAGTGGTGAGAATGTGGAGCTCGTTACCACACGGAGTAGTGGTTTAACTCCAATTCACGTTGCTCCATTTTTTGACAGATCACATGCTAGGTCTCGCCAGTTCTGAATTACAGACCCGTTCAATGTTGGCAACTACGGGAGGACATATTTCTGGAGGTTTCATCAAATGCCCTCCAACCTCTCCACCCAGTCAAACAGCCTCCCGCAACCCCCACCCACCCCCCCATTTGCCAATATTTTTATAACTAATTAACCAAAGTGTTCAAGAAAATGGGGAATAAAATTAAAGCCCTATAATTTCTCTCCTGGGCTGCTCGCAGCAATGTCCAGGAGATTAAACTTTAATCCCTGGAGACTGCAGGGCAATCCTGGAGGGTTGACGACCCTCGGCCCATTAGCCCAATTACATGTAAAATAATAAGAGCTATTCAGAGCTAGTCTTGGAGGAGTGCCAGTTTATGAATCATGAACAAGCATGGATTTTGAAGGGAAGATCCTGCCCGACAAAGCACCTAGACTTCTTGGAGAGGTTACCAAGCAGCTAGTGAAACTACCAAGAAAGAGTTAATTAAAACAAAAAGCCATTGCAATCCATTACAAAAAAATACAGGTCTAGATACAAGTACATAGAATGACAGGATATACAGCACAGAAACGGGCCATTCAGCCCAAGCCGTCGTTTATGCTCCACTCGAGCCTCCTCCCGCCCTTCCTCATCTAACTATCAGCCTAACCCTCTATTCCCTTCTACCTCAAATGCTTATCTAGCTTTCCCTTAAATACTATCTGCCTCAACCACTCCCTGTGGTAGTGAACTCCACATTCTCACCACTCTCTGGTTAAAGAGGTTTCTCTGAATTTCTTATTTGATTTCTTGGTGGCTATCTTATATTGACGGCCTCTACTTTTCCTGTTCCCCACAAGTGGAAACACTGTAGATTACAAAAAAAAAAGGCAGCCAAAAGATGCATTTACACGGGCACTTGTTTAGTTCTGATCACGGGAAAGCAGCACCCGAATGCCAACTCCTGAGTTAACATGGCTGAAATTGGTTCTCTTATGCCAGCTGTACAAATGTAGACCAAGGTGGTGAAATGTTACTGATTAATGTAGCGTTCCGTACATTCGCTGTCCTGCTTGTGAATTCCTATTGAAGTTGCTTTTGTCAGCTCCCCTTCTATTACCTTTACAAAAGCAATTATGACATCACTAACCAATAATGATGCCACTCAGACGAGCTTAAAAAGTCCACCTTCAGTGCAAGAATTGCAATATTCGCCAACACCTGGGTTGCCTGTTTTGCTTTGAGAAAAGATTTCACAACATCTGCATTGGACAATGTCTGTAACCCATTTTCATTCACTCCTACACATGTACAATTTTTAGAAAGTGTGTAATGAGATCGAGATTGTGCCAAATCCTCCAAGCATATAGTGGCTTAAGGTAGCAGCTGTCAACTTCTTCCTATGTAAAACTGTACAAATACAGAAGCTGTTTTTCCAAGTGTCAAAGTATGAAACCAGTAAGTGCACGGAAAACTACTGATCCGCCAAATGATATAAAGCTCGGATTGGATTAAAATTGTGATTTTTAAACCAATTGCGGGGGCTCTTAGCTCTAAGTCCGAAAAGTGAGGGAGTCAAACTGATATTTTCTAGTGGCAGAAACAGCAACCAGAAGGTAACCCTGATCAGACCAGGTGGACAAATTTTCCTGAAACAATATACTACAAAATTAGATAAAAATCCATCTCTAAAAAAAAGCACAGCCAGCTTTTCACAACTTTTTTTCCTGTCTCGCCCATTATCGTGAATTGCTATTGTGAAAGATCAATTCAGTTTCAGAGAGTAAGTTACAAACTATACAATTTAAAATGCTGGCCTAAAGGGAATCCCCAGATTCAGATTAATTTGATGGAATGCTCATGGTCCTCGGGGTTAAGTTGACAAGTAGATTTTCTTTGTTGCTTAAAGTCCACAAGAACAGAGTAGCACAGTGTATTAGCACACTGCACTTGCATCAAGTTTAGCTTGAACCCTATAAAGACTAGTGACACATTAAAAGACTTGCATTTCCATAGCGCCTTTCACAACCTCCGGACGTCCCAAAGCAGCAGCCAATTAGCGCTCAGCAAGCTCCCACAAACAACAATGTGATAATGACTAGATAATCTGTTTTTATGTTGATTGAGGGATAAATATTGGCCAGGACACCAGGGATAACTCCCCCTGCTCCTCTTCAAAATAGTGCCGTGGGATCTTTTACATCCACCCGAGAGCAGACGGGGCCTCGGTTTAACGTCTCATCCGAAAGACGGCACCTCCGACAGTGCAGCACTCCCTCAGTACTGCACTGGGAGTGTCAGCTTAGATTTTTGTGCTCAAGTCTCTGGAGTGGGGACTTGAACCCACAACCTTCTGACTCAGGCGAGAGCACTACCCACTGGCTGACACACAGTGGCTCCTTTGTTGGTACAGGGGTCATGGACAGAAAGACCTCGAGTAACCGGAAGCCACTTTCTTGTGGGTGCCACCCAGACTGCCCACAAACTAGCACCCTTGGACCACTAGTTTCCAGGAAGTGGAAAACACACCAAGTAAGCTCTCCCAAGGGAGAGGAACAGAGATACCATTGAAGGAGGGGGAGGGGGAGAGGGCTCTTCACATGGCTATGCTGTATCCAGGGAATGCAAATAGCAAAAAAATTTCAAGCACTGACCTCCCTTACCTGGAGTAAAAAAAAACAATGACACAAAAACTCTGATGCTTCTTTTAATTTTAAACCTTGCCTGAAGGAGTGACATTCCTTGTAGAAAGACATGAAACATGTTTAAAATGGAATCAATATAAATGAGGGAAACCAACTCACTAATTGCCTCTGGCAAGCAATTGCAAACAGCATTGGGGAAGTCCTGATAAGAAGCTGAATTGCCTGCCTTGTCTGATGTATAACCCTACTCCAGCCTCTGTATTCCTGCCTGTTCTGTATTCCATTCCCTGGATTATATCCCGGACTACCCATGAGCAATGCCATGGGAAATTCACGAGTTATCATTCTACCTGAACCTATATCACCAGCTTCTTTCCGACATTGCTTAAACACACTAACCACCTTTCCCCGTCTCCCACCCGCCCCCCAACTCAAACAGAGAAAGGTAGAGGATGGAGGAGGGAAACTTGGTACTCAATAACTCCATCCTTGAATTTGCTCCACTCTTCCTCTGGTTGCCAAAGCCATCTGCTCTTGCAGCCAGACTTCACGAGAAAACACTTTAAAGGGAGCATTTCCAACCTTTTTTTGTACAGGAGAGGAGAAAATCCCACTCCCACTAATGCTTGCTCATAAAAACATAGAAGATAGGAGCAGGAGTAGGCCATTCGGCCCCTCGAGCCTGTTCCACCATTTAATGAGATCATGGCTGTTCATCCAAATTCCACACCCTGTCCCTGCTTTCTCCCCATATCCCTTGATCCCTTTAGCCTTAAGAAATATATCTAACTCCTTCTTGAATATATTTAATGAATTGGCCTCTACTGCCTTCTGTGGTAGAGAATTCCACAGGTTCACCACTCTCTGGGTGAAGAAATTCCTCCTCATCTCTGTCCTAAATGGCTTACCCCTTATCCTTAGACTGTGGCCCCTGGTTCTGGACTCCCCCGCCATTGGAACATCCTTCCTGCATCTAGTCTGTCTAGTCCTGTTAGAATTTTATAAGTTTCAATGAGATCCCCTCTCATTCTTCTAAACTCCAGCGAATATAAGCCTAATCGACCCAATCAGCTCACCGTGGCTGCAGGAACCCCGTGCACCGACAATGAAAGGGTTACAATAATGTCATGCAGCCATTTGCCAAAACAGACTTCGTATTCAGAAAAATATTGCCCACATTTGTACAAAACTATACTAAATAGGTCATTTTTTGCCAGTTATCAAAAGCTGTACGTTATTCAAAAATGATAAAATGGAAAACCTCAAAAACTGAACCCGTTTTAAGCCAAGTTAAGATGCGCCAAATAAAATCTGACCATATTATTCCCAGACTGTGCTATCATACACATCATGAAAGAAGTGATAAATTGTTTTTACGAAGTGTTAGAAGAAATTGATACAGATCAAGTATTTAAAGCTCATTAATACACAGCATATTAATACACTGATGGAGTGGCACCATCTGGTGTATGCAATAATGCCATCTGAAGTTTAACCCTTCAGTCAAAAATGTTCAGCCTCTGAAACATGCTCGAAATCATTAAACATGAAAGCAACAAGAAATGAAACAGTAAGCACTAAAATCTTTTCAATACAGCCTCCTTCCAGCCCCACCTCCCCATCACCAGTGGACAACGCAAGGCCGGGGGGGGGGGGGGGGGGGGGGGGGGGGGCGGAATATTAGGATGTTCCCTTCCATACCCTTAGAGAATTTGTTTTCCACACAGCTGGAAACCACTGCAGACATCAACCACAAAACCAAATCAGCAAGCAGACCAAAATACTGAGAGGCACCCGAGATGGGAAAATATTAGCAGTCTCCGCAAATGACCTGGTTAAAAAAAAGGGTGGGTGTAACGAACATATTCACTTTTCCATTCTTCATCCTCCTTTCGCCCACCAGTTATCCCACTGTGTCAAAATTAAGCGGGTCACAAGAATATGCACATGAAAAAAAATGTTCAAATCGTACATCAGATCACAGAAAATATGCAAGTACCTCGAATGCCAAATTTTGAAAACCAGAATGTCTACTGGATGACACTATTTACTTGGGGGAATTTCATTTTCAACAGCTGCATTTGCTAAACAAAAGATTATAGCTGACATTTTAATGGCATAACTACTTTGATGCATACAATACTGTCAAAACAGATAATGACTTCTGAAATTTTTTGTAGTCAGTTGCTACTTTTGTAAGTTCAAAGAGGGTCCAAAGGGTTTTCACTTTTTAAAAAAAAAAATGCTGGTATTATGCATAGGTTGCTATGCAGCAGCATGTACAGGTAGTACAACAATGCCAACACAACTGTGGAAATAACCAAATTAACCTGAACACGAGCAATTCTGTATAGCATTAGAACACTGAAGAAAGGTTCATTATTTTACTGAACATGGCATGTCACAAAAAGCCACAGCTTTTGAATGAACGTGAATTTAAAATTTTCATCCTCGTGTTCAAATCCCTCCGTGGCCTCACCCCACTCCATCACTCCAAGCTTATCCAGCGCCACAACCCTTCGGGAATTCATTCCTCTCCAGCTCTGGCCTCTTAAGCATCCCCCACACGCGTCACGCCACCATTGGCTGCCGTGTCTTCAGCTGTCTAGCCCCCAAGCTCTGGAATTCTCCCCCTAAACCCCCCCCTCCCCTCCTTAAGGAGCTACTTCTGACCGAGCCTTTTTTTTTAAGTCATCGTCATCCCCAATATCTCCTCCTTTTGTCTTATATGCTCCAGTGAAGCACGGTGGGATATTTCATCCGTTAAAGACATGTAATAGCCATTGCCATTTACTTTATCTAGAGCCATCTTCTGTTTCTTAACTTGTCCCATTACCATCTCCTTTTGCCTCGCACCATCTTCCCTGTTGTCTCTTAATCTCTCCTGCCTTCCAGCCTATCACAGACCTTCCCTTTTGTTCTTTCCTCCCCTCCCCCCTTTCCCTGCCCCTGCTCTTGCTTATAAACCTGTTCCATCTCCTGCTTTTTCCAGTTCTGACGAAGGGTCATCGACCTGAAACGTTAACGGTTTCTCTCTCTCCACGGATGCTGCCTGACCCGCTGAGTATTTCCAGCATTTTCTGTTTCTTTTTTTAATAGCTAGTTGTTGATGAACACTTCCGATCTAACGCCAGCCCTCTATCTACACTCACTGGGTCTTGTATGCACACGCAACAAAATCCAGCCATTATAATGATGGCTGCCAGGAAACCTTGGGGAGTAATAAAAGATACAAACTCCAAAATAAAAATTAAACTGAAACCCAAGATAAAAATAGCTGTAAATTTATTCAAACCTATAAAAAAAAGTCAGGGTTCACAGAACTGTAAACCACTGAAGCCTTACTAGTTATGGCTCATACCATCTGGACTCCATGCACTACAGCTCCAGCAACCAGTTATTCACCATACAATAAGCCCAACACATCTGTATCGCCCTCTTGGTCATATATAATGATGCATCACTTCGTCAAGCTAGCTGTGGAAGGGCCAAAATGATAGGAGATTCTGTGGTGGCAGCAGGAAGTTCAAGAGAAAATCACAACCAGAGGAGCTACAAGTCACTCATGGGCTACATAACTCATGGACTATGTAATTCACCCGGACCCATTATGAACAAATAGTGTTTCTACTACTCTATACTAGAATTTGGAACAACATTTCCACTTCAGTGAAGTTTACCAAATATAAATCCGAGATTTTGCCAAATTAAGAACTTGGGCAGTTTTAAATGATGTGCGTTGCGCATGAAATGAGTCAGGCTTTGTCTCGTCTGGCTTCGAATACCTTTTATTGTCTCTTTTGTTCGATTGCAGTCTTGCCTTCGATCTATTTTCTTTTCTTTCCAGTTTTGAAGAAGGGTTTCGACCCGAAACGTCAACTCAAATTTCTCTCCACGGAGATTGCCTGACCTGAGTTTTTCCAGCATTTTCTGTTGTTATTTAGTCTAAGTGTTAATACATAGGGCTGGATTTTGTCAATGGGGAGCTTTTGGAGGCGGGACTCCCACTTTCTGGGTTGTAGTCCCGCCTCCATCGACTTGTGGCCAACCCACGCGATTTTCCCTTGATTGACCTTGTTAAGCCCACCCAGCGGGCTCAGCAGGCCAATTAAGGGACACCTGGTTACTGGTGACGTCAGCAATTGATATTTCATCTGTCAAGAGCTTTTGACAGATAAATTTTTTTAAAAATCAGCGTTTGACAGCTCTGTGAAGCTGTCAAACACTGACAGTCTGTCTTCTAACTTGAGTCCTTCTACTCAGACTCAGTTAGAGATCTCTCCAGACCAGAAAGCAGAGGCTGCAGCTTTTGACAGTTCAGCGGCCATTCTGCTTTCTATGCCGGTGAGATGAGGGACTCCTGAGCTCTGAAGGGAGGAAGCCTGCAGGAGAAAGTAAAAGGTAAGTAAAACATTAAAACACTTTACATTAACCTCACACACTTACCTCTGCACACATGCACCCATCACTCACCTGTAGAACAGACATCTCGACCCCTCCAACCCCTGCAGACCGACGGTCCACCTCGCTAACTTGGCGCGGTTCGGAGCCGTCGGGAAGCCCACACTTCAGGGCTAAAAATAGGGATTAGGCAAAAACTGCCCGTTAACTACGTGTTAACAGGCAGTTAATTGGCACTAATCCCCTTCCCGCCTCGGGGAGGCGGCTCCCAGCACAGGTCGGCTACCCGCCTCCTGGGACATTGGCACGGAGGCGGGTTGGATTCCTGCCCCCACCGATTCTGCAATTTTCCCACCACTCCTGCCTCCAAACCCGCCTCCTTGGGGCTTGGAAATTCGAGCCCATAGTATTCAAACAACTGTACCCAGGTTCTTTACCTCATTAAACATAACAGGAGCAGGAGTAGGCCAATCGGCCCCTCGAGCCTGCTCCGCCATTCACTAAGATCATGGCTGGTCCAACAGATTATCTGGTCATTATCACATTGCTGTTTGTGGGAGCTTGCTGTGTGTAATTGGCTGCTAGTGTTGCCCACATTACAACGGTGACTACAGTCCAAAAGTACTTCATTGGCTGTAAAGTGCTTTGAGACGTCCGGTGGTTGTGAAAGGCGCTATATAAATGCAAGTTGTTCTTTCTCAAGTTGGACTTGAACCTTCTGAGTCAGAAGCAAGAGTGCTACACACTGAGCCACAGCTGATAATACAAGCAGCCCCCGAACATAGACAGCAACAGATCGGTGGGTCTTTGAATGTGCATATGCTGAGAACACAGCTAACTGGTAAAATTCTTTCGCACTATACCCAACCAACAAATGAAATTATGGCAGCATTTTTGTAACAAAACCACAGTGACACTAGGGAGCAAATGCTGTTGAAGTTAAAAATTGAGAACTTAATGTATGAGAGAAGGAAAAGCCAAGAGAAAAAGGACCAGCTTGTATTTTTTGAAAAGGTACAAGTCTTGTCTATTCACAGACTCAGTGAAAAACTGTTCCTGGCCTTCTATGTCTCCCGAGCTGCTCAAAGGACATAGGCCCAACCTTGAGCTCAACTGATACCTCCAAATAAAAACAGATTCATTGGCCAGTTATTTCACTGATGTTTGTGGGAAATGTTGCCACAGAGTGTTGATGTGTGTCTAATTAACTCACTAAAATTCATTGTGCGAAGCTCGGAGGTGTTTGGATGTGAAAAGGCACTGTATAATTACAAATAATGATTTACTGAAAAAGACAGACTTGCATTTATATAGCGCCTTTCACGACCACCGGACGTCTCAAAGCCTTTACAGTCAATGAAGTACTTTTGAAGCGTAGTCATGTTGTAATGGGAGAAACGTGGCAGCCAATTTGCACACAGCAAGCTCCCACAAACAGCAATGTGATAATGACCAGATCATCTGTTTTTTAGTGATATTGATTGAGGGATAAATATTGGCCCAGGACACAGAGGATAACCCCCCTGCTCCTCTTCGAATAGTGCCCTGGGATCTTTTACGTCCACCTGAGAGCAGACGGGGCCTCGGTTTAACGTCTCATCCGAAAGACGGCACCTCCGACAGTGCAGCTCTGCACTGGGAGTGTCAGCCTAGCTTTATGTGCTCAAGTCCCTGGAGTGGGACTTAAACCCACAACCTTCTGACTCAGACGAGTGTGCTACCCACTGAACCACAGCAGACACTGCCGAAGTTACAGAACGTCTGGCATGCATCTTGAAGCGGCTCCGTTGATCTCAATAGGAGATTGAACTTGCAATGTGGGTGCCAATATAAACCTATACGAACTAGGAATAGTCATGACTGTCTGGGTACTGCCATATCTCTTCTCTCAGTCATATACTCAGTCAGGAGCCATCTTTCAAGAATCCAGCAGGTCTGGGTTAAAGCCTCAGCTTGATCCAAAGGACCAGTCCTCAGATTATTACAGCCCATTCCAGCATAACTTTCATTGAAGTTGCTGCACTGAGAGCTTGGAGCGTCCGAAAGTGCTTCACAGCCAATTAATTACTAAAGTAGTAAAGAAAATCGGCCAAGCCTACAGTCTACACCATCAGAGCAGATACCTGAAATGCTGGGCCTCCCAGCCATGAACCTAAAAAATAGATATCCTCTTTAAAAAGGCGAGAGATTGTGCTCTTTTCTCTAGGAAACGAGGGGACAGGATATTTCATTTCCCTTCAGTCTTTCTTCACACTTTGTTAGCTACAAGATACTGCTGGCTAAAAACCACAACTGGTGTGCCTGGAAAAGGCAGCAAGATTTAACAAATAAAAACCTGAATCAAGGAAATACACCCAACGTGAATCTGCTCCCATAGATTTTTGAACCACCCTCAAGTATTAATCAGGAAACCTAGAATATGATCACCTGGTCAATGCTATACACTGCAGAATGTGAACATAATGAAATGTGAACTCATTATTTGAAATGTCTCCAAACTAAACCAACTCAAAAATTTAGATATTTGCACCACCAACTTACTAGAGCAAATTTCGCTTCCCTATTTAAAAAGTGTCCTCCTGGCATGCATTAAATCCAGCTGATGGGACAAGCAAAAGGCTTGTTCCATATGGGGAAGCACCTGCCCACATAGGCTGGCAGATCTGAATATACCCTCAGTATAAACATTAATCATACCATTTTGTACACCAGTGCTGTCCACCTTGATAACTGATCGTGACAAGAAATGCCCAGGTACAAGTTCAAGCTAAGTATCTATTGTACACCTTTTCAAATCGCTCACAGTAGCGGAGCTCGGCTAGTGCCTGTGCACGAGACGCACAAAGAAATGAGTAAAGCTCTCGAGCGGCCAAGCACAGCACCATGAACTGAGGCGCAGGCTCAATTCCCTTATACTGTTAAAGGTCTCAACCTCAGGTGCACTGGTGTGGAGAGCCGAGCAAAAGTTAGACATTTTCAGACAGGATTGGACAAAGTCAACATGGATTTACAAAAGGAAAATCATGCTCGACTAATCTACTGGAATTTTTTGAGGCTGTAACTGGTAGAATAGATAAGGGAGAACCAGTGGATGTGGTGTATTTGGACTTTCAGAAGGTTTTCAATAAGGTCCCGCATAAGAGACTAGTGTGCAAAGTTAAAGCACATGGGACTGGGGGTAAGGTACTGACTTGGATAGAAAACTGGTTGGCAGACAGGAAGCAGAGTTGGAATAAATGGGTCTTTTTCCGAGTGGAAGGCAGTGACTAGTGGGGTACTACAGGGATCGGTCCTAGGACCCCAGCTATTCACAATATATATTAATGATCTAGACGAGAGAACTAGATGTAATATCTCCAAGTTTGCAGATGACACAAAGCTGGGGTGGGCGTGTGTGCTGTGAGGAGGATGCAGAGAAACTCCAGTACGATTTGGCAGATGCAGTATAATGTGGATAAATGTGAAGTTATCCACTTTGGTGGCAAAAACAGGAAGGCAGGTTATCTGCACGGCAATAGATTGGGAGAAGGGGAAGTGCAACGAGACCTGGGTGTCCTTGTGCACCAGTCGCTGAAGGTAAGCATGCAGGTGCAGCAGGCAGTTAAGAAGGCAAATGGTATGTTGGCCTTCGTAGCGAGAGGATTCGAGTACAGGAGCAAGGATGTCTTGCTGCAGTTGTACAGGGCCTTGGTGAGACCACACCTTGAGTATTGTGTGCAGTTTTGGTCGCCTTATCCGAGGAAGGATGTTCTTGCCATGGAGGGAGTGCAGTGAAGATTCACCAGACTGATACCTGGGATGGCAGGAATGACGTACGAGGAGAGATTGGGTCGATTAGGCTTATATTCGCTTGTGTTTAGAAGAATGAGAGGGGATCTCATTGAAACTTATAAAATTCTAACAGGACTAGACAGACTAGATGCAGGAAGGCTGTTCCTGATGGTGGGGGAGTCCAGAACCAGGGGTCACAGTCTAAGGATAAGGGGTAAGCCATTTAGGACAGATGAGGAGGAATTTCTTCACCCAGAGAGTGGTGAACCTGTGGAATTCTCTACCACACAAGGCAGTTGAGGCCAATTCATTAAATATATTCAAGAAGGAGTTAGATATATTTCTTAATGTTAAGGGGATCAAGGAATATGGGGAGAAAGCAGGGACAGGGTACTGAATTTGGATGATCAGCCATGATCGTATTGAATGGCGGAGCAGGCTCGAGGGGCCGAATGGCCTACTCCTGCTCCTATCTTCTATGTTTCTATGTTTCCACCCGCACAAAAATAAGCACCCCAATGTGCGTGCGATATTGCGTTTCCTCGCAGGCAACTCAAGCCCACCATTGGAGGGAAGCTGGAAACAGCGATAGCTGCATTTAGAAGGGGTGGAGTCACTGTGGGGTAGAAGAGGCGCAGGTAGTGATTTCATGCTTCCAAAAAGGGCCAAGAGTTATAGTCTCAGTGCTAATATTACAGTCTGAATACATGACAAAACAAAATTATTCCAGACTTGATTATTTTCCCTCCAAAGCTCTAACCAGTGGATTTTTGCAAGTTCCTTGCCACAATGAAAGACTAAACGTCAAAAGTCCAAGTTTCAAAGGGTAGCAGTTATTTGAGGCCAACACTACTTCATCCATTAGGCAGGAGGATTAAATGTGCATCATTTCCACTTAAGATAAACAGCCAACAGTCTGCAAAACAGGCTGTGTAAAAAGCACTTTAATACAAAGCTGCTAAATTAGACTTTAGTATCTTCAATATTAGTGATTCAACGAAGAGGTTCCTCACAGTCCAACCAGTGTCAGCTTTCAAAGTAGAGAATCGCACAGCAGCGCGCTAATTAGCAGTACAACAACAATGCGTCAACGCAAAAACGATAGCCGCTGATCGCATTCGAGCTTGCTTCAGTGCACAATTTTACCACAGGCAGTTGGGCTGGCCTAGTCTGCAGACTGATGCAGCACTGAGGGCAGGCACTAGCTCCTTCCAATAGATCAGCAGTATTCTGCAGTCACAGCAACAAAGCACAGGAGGGATTAATGCTTTGTAGTGATTTTTTTGTTGGGGGGGGGGGGGGAGACACACAAAAAAAAAGAGGACCGACTTTCTGATCTTACACACAAGCACCATGCCTCTGACTGCAGTTCATTTTATTTCTTATTCACCAATAAGGTTAATCAAAATACCAGTCTGCAACCTCACATTTTCCAATAATTATATATCCTGCACCCCCCCCTCCCCCAGAACAGAATGGTAACTTGAGGACAGCCATGGATCAATAATGTTAAGATAGCACTGAAGTTAAATTACTAAAATAAAAACCACATAATAGACCACCACTTTCACCGCCACACTCACTGAATCATTTATGAGACACATCTGGCCTGAACACTTCAGAATAATCTCAGCGCGTACGTACATGGTTACGCAAATATAAATAGACAGTAACCACCTTGCTCCCCCATGTACAGTAAAGGACACACAGTAAAATTTTGGGGGGGGGGGGGGTGGACCACAGCTGGCACAGATTTTCAGAGCCAATACTTGCCTGCAAATCCTTGTAGCTGGCTGGCGGTCAGAGCACAGGCGAGTCACTGCGCTTCTGCTGTCACAAAGGAAGATCAAGAGTGGACCAAACAACGAAATCCCTGCCTCTCACTGTCACTTCAGCAAATCCACGAGTTTCTGTGATTTTGCATGCACCACTTCAACTGGCGAGTGTTTTCAAGATGTATTGTCCAGGCTGATGGTGCCTGTCTGTGCTGGAGAAACTATGAACAAAGTGCACTGCAGATTTTGCACATAGATCAGTGGACAGATTCTGATGCAGCCACCAAGCACTCTGTCTTCCAGTTAAATCCCTAGGCCAATAACAATCCAGCTTCCCCCACAACTGATAACCGTCTGGCCAATTAGAAACGGTTAGCTGAAATCATTAACATTTTATGTCTGCAGCTCAACATAGGAAAATAAACTGTTTCACACATTCCAATCTTGTTTTACAATGCAACTTTAAACGGCAATCATTTCCTACATCTTGATTTATGCCAACTGAAAGTAAAGATCTAAAATAGTCTAAATTAAATTACAAATGATTCATCAAATCACGACAAGAACATTGGCCAGATGCTCAGCTAGAAGACAAAATGCTTCAACACATGTAGGAAATAAATGCGAGCATGGGCGGGGCCTGATCACTGAAAGTCTGTTTAATCCAAATACTAAGTGATTGTTTTGACCGGTTCTCTCATCAGAATTGAGTCTTGCTATTGCAAAATTCTGAAGTTTAACAAGTTAAATTATTACATTCACTGAAGCCATAATAGAGCATTGCATCTGCAGAAATATGCTGCAATTGTGCAAGATCAAAAACATTAGACAAAATGGTTTTCATCCAGTGTGACATCACTAACAGGACTGGACAGACTAGATGCAGGAAGGATGGTCCCGATGGTCAGGGAGTCCAGAACCAGGGGTCACAGTCTAAGGATAAGGGGTAAGCCATTTAGGACAGAGATGAGGAGGAATTTCTTCACCCAGAGAGTGGTGAACTTGTGGAATTCTCTACCACAGAAGGCAGTGGAGGCCAATTCATTAAATATATTCAAGAAGGAGTTGGATATATTTCTTAAGGCTAAAGGGATCAAGGGATATGGGGAGAAGGCAGGGACAGGGTACTGAGTTTGGATGATCAGCCATGATCTCATTGAATGGCGGAGCAGGCTCGAGGGGCCGAATGGCCTGCTCCTATCTTCTATGTTTACTAGAGAGTGTTTATCGGTAAGTTAAATGTACCCCAAGCAGTGCATAGTCAGCAACTCCCCATTAACCAGCCAGATTAACAATCTTACCAACACACTTGTTACCCAACTGCGCAATCCGAAGGCAAATGATTGGCATCAAAATATGGGCAACGGAAGCAGGCTGGGAGATTACCAAATAATTGACAGCTACAGCATTCCCCCTGCGCAAAGTATTTTTCAAGATAAAAAAGTGACCACCAGACTCCAAATACAGGATTACTTTATTTAACCAAATGGAATATTAGTTTCACACAGTCCTAAACTGTAAGAGATATTCTGGCACTGTAGAAACTACCTGCTCATATTGTGTGGTGCAGTTCCTACAGAAGCTGGTACTTTAGTCAAACAAAATTTGACACCGATCCACATAAGGAGATATTAGATGAAGTGGTGTGGGTTTTAAGGAGTGTCTTAAAGGAGGAGAGGTGGAGATGGTTAACAGTTGGCTCAATAGTTTCAGTTTGCCACTATATGTCAGGCACCACATGGCTCAGTGGGCAGCACCCTCGCCTCTCAGTCAGAAGGTTGTGGGTTTAAGTCTCACTCCAGAGACTTGAGCACAAAAATCTAGGCTGACGCACCCAGTGCAGTACTGAGGGAGTGCTGCACTGTCGGAGGTGCTGTCTTTCGGATGGAGATGTTAAATCGGCGCCCCGTCTGCTCTCAGGTGGACGTGAAAGATCCCACGGCACTAATTTGAAGAAAAGCAAGAGAGTTATCCCCGGTGTCCTGGCCATATTGATCCCTCAACCAACATCATAAAAACAGATTATCTGGTCATTATCACATTGCTGTTTGTGGGAGCTTGCTGTGCACAAATTGTCTGCCACTTTTCCTACATTAAAACAGTGACTATACTTGAAAAAAGTACTTCACTGGCTGTAAGTGCTTTGGGACGCCCTGGGGTCGCGAAAGGCGATATATAAATGCAAGGTTTTTATTCTTTTATTGAACTGGTGTCACAACCCCTCAAATTCTGGCACGGTTTGCATAGACCACCAATCGCAAAACCACCTTGCCGGGCAGGCAGAAGCCGTTCAACCACTCCCACCAACTGGCTGCCAAAATAGAAGCTTTTCCTCTGCCTACACAACAGTGATTACACTTCAAAAGTAATTCACTTTTGGGATAACCAGAGGATGAGATAAGATACTACACAAGTTCTTTTTTTCTCTGGTAACCAAGTTTATGTTCAGAGGTGCTCACCAAAACTAGGATTCCTGATGGCGCACACCACCTTGCTCTCTTAGTTTGGCACACAGGAACAGGAGTAGGCCATTCAGTACCAAGCCTGGCCCACCATTCAACTAGATCATGGCTGATCAGTACCTCAACTCCATTTACCCACATCCCTCAACTAACACAAATCTACTGATCGCAAGTCCTGAAAATTTCAATTGACCCAACATTCACTGCCTTTTGAGGGAAGAGAGTTCCAGATTTCCACTACCTTTTGTATAGAAAAAGTCCTTCATGATTTCACTGAATAGCCTGGCTCTAATTTTAAGTTTGTCCTTATTCTGGATTCCACCACAAGAAATAGTTTCTCTTTACTGTATCGAATCATTTTATCACTTAAAACACCTCAATTAGATCAGCCCTCAACATTCTAAACTCAAGGGAATACAAGCTACGTTAATGCAAACCGACCTCGTAATTTAACACCACCATCTCCGAGTTACACACCATCCTGACTTGGAAACATATCGGCCGTTCCTTCATCATCGTGGGGTCAAAATCCTGGAACTCCCTCCCTAACAGCACTGTGGGAGCACCTTCACCACACGGACTGCAGCGGTTCAAGGAGGCGGCTCACCACCACCTTCTCAAGGGCAACTAAGGATGGGCAATAAATGCTGGCCTTGCCAGCGACACCCACATCCCATAGATGTTTTTTTTTTTTTTTTTTTTATAAACCTTTCAAGCCACTCTGATGAATCTGTGCTGTAACCCCTCTAAGGCCCTTCCTGAGGTGTGGTGCCCAAAACACTAATGGGATCTGACAGATTCTGTATAACTGAAGCACAACTCCCTACCCTTATTGCATTCCAACCCCCTTTTACATAAAGACCAATATTCAATATCCTTTTTGTATAATATGTTTTATTCACCCTAAAAATGAATGCACAATATTCATGTAAAAAGTCATCCACTTCCTTAATCAATCATTATAGCATCACATGCATTGGGCTCACATTCCCCCTTACCACCCACAATATATTTATAGAAACCGTTAGCTTTGATATCTCTTGCAACTTTTCCTTCATGCTCGCTTTCTGCACCTCATTACTTTCTTTGTCTCCCTTTGCTTATTTTTTATAGCTCTTCCAGTCTGTGGGATTTCTAGTTTTCCTTGCATTTGTTAATACTGTCTTACCCTTGTTTGTTGACTGCACAAGTAGAGCTTTTGCCTTTCAAAGGTATATACTAGTTTTGTGTTGTACCAAATACTACATTGAATATTTGCCAAAAGTTGAGCTCCCATCGGCAGCAAAATGGCAGTATTAATACAGTTACAATAACACAAAGCCCACTCTGCTTTTTTTCCCCCTTCTGTCTGGAAGCTACAAAAAGGTACTCTAACACCTGAAGCTACAATAGCTACACATTCTAAAATCCTGATGTTGCCATGTTTTAACATTGAACATTTAGTGTTCAGCGCCATTCACAATTCCTCAGATAATGAAGCAGTCCATGCCCGCATGCACAAGACCTGGACAACATTCAGGCTTGGGCTGGTAAGTGGCAGGTAACATTCGCGCCACACAAGTGCCGGGCAATGACCATCTCCAACAAGCGAGAGTCTAACCACCTCCCCTTGACATTCAATGGCATTACCATCGCCGAATCCCCCACCATCAACATCCTGGGGGGTCACCATTGGCCAGAAACATAGCTGGACAAGCCACATAAATACTGTGGCAACAAGAGCAGGTCAGAGGCTGGGTATTCTGCGGTAAGTGTCTCACCTCCTGACTCCCCAAAGCCTTTCCACCATCTAAAAAGGCACAAGTCAGGAGTATGATGGAATACTCTCCACTCGCCTGGATGAGTGCAGCTCCAACAACACTCAAGAAGCTCGACACCATCCAGGACAAAGCAGCCCATTTGATTGGCACCCCATCCACCACCTTAAACGTTCACTCCCTCCACCACCGGCGCACCGTGGCTGCAGTGTGCACCATCTACAAGATGCACTACAGCAACTCGCCAAGGCTTCTTTGGCAGCACCTCCCAAACCCACGACCTCTTCCACCTAGAAGGACAAGGGCAGCAGGCGCATGGCAACACCACCACCTCCAAGTTACACACCAGCCTGGCTGGGAAGTGTATATCACCGTTACTTCACCACACAGACTGCAACAGTTCAAGGTGGTGCCTGACCACCACCTTCTCAAGGGCAATAAATGCTGGCCTTGCCAGCGACGCCCACATCCCATGAACAAATACCAAAAAAACCATCTTCTTTGCCCAAGTATAAAAGGCCTTCCCCTCCCCCCAAAAAAGTATCAGACACAAAAATCAGTTAATGTATCTTCATTACACAAGAACAAATGGAAAAAACATCTTGAATAGCACTTACCATGTCTCAAAGCACTTCACAGCCACTGAATTATTTTTTGAAGTGGAATCACTTATGTTGGCAAATGATAGCCCATTTGCACACATGGTCCCATAAGCAAGCCAGATAATCAACCATTAAAAAAAAAATTGCTTAGGGATAAAAGGTTAGCCACCGGAAGCATTAGCCTACTCTTCAAATAGAGATCGTTAACATACGCCTGAACAGCTAGCTGGGATCTCAGTTTATCACCACAATCTGATGCATGGCACCTCAGACACTGCAGCACTTCCTCTGTACAGCACTCAAGTGTCAGGCTAGGCAGTGTGTTCAACTACTGAAGTGGGGAATTGTTTCAAATTTTGAGATTTAAAACCATTAGATTTTATTACAACCTGTTACAGTAATCCAAGAACTGATCCAGGTAGACCGGCGGTATTACACGGCACTGTTGCGATTAACCAGTTAGACTGGCAGGTTTTCCCCACTCAGTTCCCATTAACCTTGCGAGTCAATGCCCTGAAAGGTATGACAGTCATAGCTGAACAAGCAAGATGCTTATTACGGTGCGTGTGGTACTAAGCTGCACACATTTAGTTGGATAAACTTCAGCAGTGCCCTGTGCAAATTTGCATGTCCAAGACGTGGCTTATGCCAACCTGTGCCCAATTTGATTGGGTTTAGATATGGTGATATTGTACCCATTTGGGAATCTAGTGTACCCCATCAGACAAACAGAAACTCTGAATTTATCAATAATTTGGTTTAGATATTCTTAAGCATGGGCAGGTTCCTGTAGGTACCAACTACAAAATCAATTGAAATCATCTGCACAGCCATATAAAGGGTAATGTCATGCAGTTAAGAATGAAAAACCTAAATCGAAGTGCCTTCATATCAAATCACCTTTATAGACTTTGCACTATCATCCTCCGACAGTAGGGTTATTAGGGAATGAATGAAAACTCAACCTGTTTCATGTAACATCCTTCGCTCTCTTTACATGAATTTCCATCCCAACACCGAAAGAGAGATCGTGATTGTGTGCAAGGTTCAGTCCTCATTCGTGTGTTGTGATCGGTTATCTGCTGTAGGGAAGAGAGTAAAACTCAAGTACCTCCTACAAAATGGAAGGGGGGTAGAAAGGAGGTCGAGAAGCTTGGGGGAAAAAACCCAAAAATCAAGGCAGAAATAGTCTTCATCGGGTGCTCTCTCTTGCAAAGCTTCGAGCAGTCAGCCAACTTTAGTGGGTCATTGAATGCCTGAACAGGAGGAACAGCACAATGCTAAGAGTTTAACAAGTCTTGGTGAAATTTAAACTGGAGGTTCAAGTTACCAAAGCAACTTTGAAAACTTAGTCAGCCATCTTTCATAGATCTGCAGTGATACCGTTTTATGATTGGCTAAGGAGTATATCAACTATTTTATGATAAAGGTGTTGTAATTTTAAGTTAACAATGAAAGTTGAAATTACTAATTTACCCTTGGGTCAAGAGTTATTTAGGTTTCTAAGCTCGACAGCAAGCAAAAAAAATCAGAGTAAATGTACAGATCGTTCAGAACAGTATGGTTCTTGCCACAGTGAGAGAGAGAAAGCTGGAACTGAACAGGAGTTCTTTCAGGCTACTGGTCAGAAAGAAGAATCAGTGCAAAGAAATGGTGGAAAGACAAAATATGGGGTTACAACTGGTAAAGTCAATGTGGAACTCAGTCCTTATTGACAGAACAAGCTTTCTCCCTAATACAACTGAAACATTAACCTGTCTTTTCAGAGGCCAACAGACTAGCTTATATTTCCAGGAATGTGTGTTTCTATTACAGATTTCCAGTCTCTGACCACCACTCCAACCCCCGCAACTTCCTGGCAAGGATAATCAGCAACTGCCTTGGGGAATTCCTATACAATTCTGACAAAAGTTCTACTGATAAAGATTCTCCAAGAAATGAAACATACATTTGATATACCAGAAATCTCAGCTCAGCTACCATTTGAAGTTGTGGCTTTTTTTTTATAAAGACGAGCAGTGAAGCTCATGAAACAAACAGCATTATTACAAATCTTCTGCCTCTTTAGAAACCAAAAAGCATTGATCATATCGGGCGGTTGCAGACTATTTTTCTGCACCATTTATCGGGGATGTGCAGTTGATATCCATTTTACTGTGCTTTATTTGACAGCTCTGCTTGACAAGTTAATAGCACTGGAAGATCCTCTGAAGCACTCAATATCTGCTCATGTACGAAAACATTCTGTATACCTCAGGATACTAATTAAAGCGATCTAATGGTTTGGACTAGAAACTAGCACACGGGCAAACATTTCATCTTGCAGACTGTTTCATCCCAGTGCAGGTAATTTCATAAAAGCTACACGGTGCACAAAAAAAAGACAAATTGCAGGGGGAGGAAAAATTGTACAGCTGCTAGGAGCTTGAGTGTAACGGGAATAATTGGATGTCAATGTGTTCAGCTGTGGGTGAAAAAATATATTTGCAAAGTTACACTAGAAATGTTGCCAATATTGTTTCATTTTTCAAAGAGTCCAAGACGTCAAATTGTCATATTACTCCCATTATTATTATGGTATATAAAACAGCAGGGCTTTTGAATATCCATACATTTTAAACATCCGTTTTACCTTCAATCATCAGTCGTTTAGTCAGACGTGAAGGCACCTAACCACCACTGTATTTGTCCAGACTTCTTTTACTCTTCAACCTTGGTCGTGACCTGCACAATCGACCTTGGCTCTTCAATAAAAAACCAAGTGCGATGTGCTGTAAATCATATTATGCATCTCAACAGTATTGGGATAGTTTCTCAGTCAACAGAGTTATACCCGTCTACTGCCACCACACTTGCATTTTTATTTATAAATAAAAGTGCATGAGAGAAAGAGATCACTATGTTGGAATGAGTATTTTCTTTAACTAAAACACTAGCAGCATTACAAACCCAGTGTATTACCACCAGAATTTCTCTTAATGTTAAACTTAAAAACTCTGCCAATTCCAAACCAATTGCTGTTGCTCAAACTTAATTCCTCCTTCAAAACAAAATTTTGTTCCTTTTTTAAAAATCAATCACTTTCAAAACTGGATTCAGCAACTTCCATGATATAAATGGCCAGAAGAACATTCAAAGGAGGAGGTGTGACTTTCATAAAACCTTGAGCTTCACTCGTGATTTACAGGTTGTCCAAACCCCTGCCCGTTTATCACCATGAACGCTACCATCCATCTGGTAGTCTCAAAACAGTACATCATGACTAAACAAAAATTCAGCTGAGCGTCAGTGCTTTTTCAGCTAAAGCAGCCATTGCCACTCCCAGTTATAAAAACCATTTGCGCAGTTTTCAAAAAAAAGACGTGGGCAATTGTACAAAGCAACGCAAAAGTCGAATTAAAAGCCACAATTCCCAAAATAGCCCAGTGTGCATTACATTGGCTGTTCAGATTACTATGGATGTTCAATGGCCTTTTAAAAAGGGTGAAATAAATGTTGCTCCCTTATTACAGGAAACTCTTTTATCCGGCACCGACGGGACCGGCGTGGTGCCGCTTTATCAAAAAGTCCGGATTACAGAGAGTTATAGTAAAAGGTACGAGAGCCCCGTACGCGGCCACAGATCCAGGCTTCCCTGTTGCATGGCAATAGGTGCAGGAACCCCGGCCACAGATCCAGGCATCCCTGTTGCAACAGGTGCAGGAACCCCGGTTACACGGCCACAGATCCAGGGACGGCCACTAATATGAAGTAAAACTTACCTGAACCTACTCCTGAATTTTGCCGGTTAATAGAGATTTCCGGTTATTTAGGTGCCGGTAAATCGAGTGTTTCCTGTACCCAGGGTAGTGGCACCAGGGTCAAAGCAACTAGGATGGTCATATTTGTGGCAGTAGAGCCACTGGCAGAAGAGAGGTCATGTCAGCAAGCCTTGGCATGGGCCAAACTTTGAATGGTACAGGACCAGGACACAATGAGATCCAGAGAAAAACCTTCAACCGATGATCTGCTTTCTCTCACGAGAAACATTTTTGGACTTCCAGGTAAGCATGCTGCACAGCTTCGGCCAGAGACGGGGGTAAATCTTTCGAACGTCAATTCTGCGCACTTGAACAGACATAGCATCTCAACAGCAGACGGGATTGATCCCACATATCGGGCCTTGAGCTAACCAACACTGCAAGTGATGAAGATGTGGCAGCAATTACCCAGGCATTTCTCTGCTTGGCTTTACAAAGCAGCAAATAATGCAACTCTGTCCGGAATTTTTTTTTTTTTTTTTTAATCCAATTTTCCCCGTTAACCACTTTTGCTGGGATACAGCTCCATTGTGCCAGCAATGCTGTAACTACATGCCTCAGTGCTAGTTCTTCCTGTGTAACATCAAGACATTGAGTAATACCAGTTTATAAGAACAAACCACCTGCGTGTCTGGCTTCGCCTGGTTGCAAACAGCAATGAGTGCAACGAGCTCCGGTACCTCCAGATCAATCAGGATGAAGAGGCGGAGGAGGAGGAAGATTAAGCATAAGGCTGGTCTGGACTTTTGTACAAATTATCTTCAATAAGGTTGATGAAAAGGGGGAAAAAAATACCAATTTATTCAACTATGACAGGGGGGCAGGGCTAGAAACAACATCCAAACTTGTCCTCACCCAATATCTTAGACATGAGCTGACAACACATCATTCTGTCTACATTCAACATCTTTGATTTTCCCCCACCCCCGCAGAAAATGGGAGGGGGTCGAAGAGACACAATGAGTTTCGGCATCAAGTTAGGACTCATTTCTATATCTAGAGAGAACACAAAACTAAAGGTAATGAAAAGTGTAGAACTGAAGGAGAAGCTGTATTTATACAATGACTTTCAATCTGAGCATTTTATATACCATTATTACTAGTATATGTCTACAAAGAATGACTTGCATTAATACTAGATTCCTACTGTTTACAATATTTCAGCAATATGCATAGAAAAAAGCAAATTAAGAATTCAATAAGTCACTAATTCAACATACGATATGTTCAAATTACCTGAATGTATTGAAACTTGAATACTCTCATTAACAGCAGAAATACAGCAAATGCTGGCAAACTAAACTATTTCCGTTGCTGACACACCTACATTGCATTGCCACCTTTGCTCGTTTTATCTGCAGTGATACAATTGGCTTATATTACTGGTTGTAGGAGGCACATCAGGTCTGAAACTTGCACATCACAAATCTGAAGTCAGAATGGCACAGAGAATGATTGAAGAAATCCATGTACTGTACTGTGCTAAAATAAAGTTTGCCATTGAGTGTTAGCAATCCAGCTGTCTGCTGCCTGGTAGCCAACCACTTTGAATTGGTAGCCACACAGCTGCAATCACAAACACATTATGTAATGGAATAAACACGACATGTCAGTACCGTGAGGGGGAAGAACAACAATGTTCTACTTCCATATTACAAATACGTATCGAACTGCAAACTAGTGCGTGCATGTTAATTAGCTTACTCGAAGGGGCCACAACAACAAAAACCCTATTGCAGCACAAATTATATAATGCCGCATAGTACAGAACACAGACCATGATTAAAGCAGGGAATACGTCCACTAGCATAACCAGTGACCCGACTAATTGCACGAGTATAGGAAACGGCATGGGGTACTTCAGAGGTTTCTTCCCCCAAAGCAAACACAGACAGAACTTTTGAACCAGTACTCAGCTCCACAGGGTGCAGTACCTGACAGTGCAAACCAATTGTGGAGCCATTTGAAAAGGTGCAAGATAGGCTCAATAAACCTTTACTGGCTGGGGTGGGGGAAGTGGGCTAAAAGATAGATCAGCTTTATTCCTGTAAAATATATTTAACATTGACAG
This sequence comes from Somniosus microcephalus, assembly GCF_052327205.1. Lineage (NCBI taxonomy): Eukaryota > Metazoa > Chordata > Chondrichthyes > Squaliformes > Somniosidae > Somniosus > Somniosus microcephalus. Next base: position 30,636,583 of record NC_141018.1, read on the forward strand.
TTTATGAAATGGATTGATTATTCAAAAACAGACATGTTAAATCCAAAGTGTTCTGACAATGTTTAAGCCTTAAACTCAATTCAATAACAATGTTGCGGAGGGTTGGTGGAGGGGGAGGGGAAGAGAAGAATTGCACTGGTGACTATGTAGCAATAACGTAAATATATTCAAAAAGAACAAATTTTGCAATTTCGTTATATATAGCTACCACAGCAGTTATTTATTCCCGTGCTTGACATAACTCCAAGTCTCATCCTCACTTGAATTTTGCCTCAGTATTCTCAATTAGGAAGCACAAGTATAACTAAAAAAAAAATCCAACTAATGCCTGGAGAAGTGATTTCATGATCTCTAGGGATGTTTGTATTTCAAATACACCCCATTTATACTGATGAGCAAAACTGAATATCACTGATGGCAACAAAGGAACAGCTTTTTTTTTTGAAAAGTATGATTGAGTTTATGAATCACTTCAAGTCCACCCTGAAATGACTGCTGCAGTTCTAAGTCCCTTCATATGAACTATTTCTTCAAGCGAGATAAATGCACGGGCCTGCCGACTTTGTTTAAAAAGAAATACCATTTAATTGCTAAACAAGCAACCCCAATGGCTAGCTTTACAAGCAAATGGCAAACACAAGATTGATGGGGTCTCATTCATCAAGCTCGAGACATTGCTTTTCACATCAAACAGGAAGGGGTAAATGAATTAAGTTATTAAGCAACTGCAGGATTACAAACTAGATGAACAGCCTCTGGCATTCTTGGAGTAAAATATGATTTGGATTTGAAATGTATAAATAGCTTTACCATTAAACAAGATTTACAAAAGGGCATCTGGCTGTATGCAACACTGAGTAGGATTTGTATGCTGAACAGCTATTGAAATATACTTGATGAAGTAGAATGAAATTACAACAATTAGTCACCACCCACGAAACAGAATCTACAGCTGTACGCTTGCACTAAAAATACTCACACAAAAGGAGGAACTGAAAATGAGCATTCAGAAATGCTTTTTTTTTATTATTGGTTTCTGATGACCCAGAAGCTAGTGTGTGTGCAACGTTCCATTTTTTCCTGTGAACTTGGTGACATTTATCTAATAATCTGCTGCACCTGGTCAATGTTACACTTGGCAGTCACCAAAAAAATAAGAATGCTTTTACATTTGTTGAATCAGTCCTGAAAATTTAGGGTGGCCAAGACTATATAAGCTCCGCTTGCATTGTGCTGAATTTTCTTTTTGTTTGCATGAAGTGTTCAGGTGTCTGAGGCCTCCAAAAAAGGATGTGAGCACATCTCCCAGAATCAATGTCCCCTTGTAGGCTGCACTCTGTTCTGCGCGGCCTGTTTCTTTCAATACATGGTCCCTGACATAATAAAACTCACTACGCACTTAGTTTGAGTATAAAGCAAGGCTTTAATCAACTTGTTTCAGAACATGGAAGTCTAGTTGTATTTCACTAGTTCCTTGTCTTACAAAATGTCCCTGGCAAGCTGGGGCCGACACCCGAGTATTTATACTCCTTGGACGGCGCCACCAGCTGGCCGTCCAGCATTATTTCATAAGTAGTTTCTTGATGAGATTTATAACAGTCCCTTTAAATTTCTGCTCACGAGCGGTATTTCCAATTCAAAAGCTGGAGAGTGGCCTGCGCGGGACCTTGCCGTTTACTGCACAGCCGTGCACCTGCGCATTTTAGCCCCAAATCCTTCCCACAACCAACAGTTATGAAAAGAAGCATAAAAAAGGCTATATAAACCCTTAAAACGAATCAGAAAATCTGCATGACTTAACAGGACAGGAACCCAATCTTCTAAGCAATTAAAAACAAATCCAGTGTGATGCGTCAGTTGTTAGTACCTGCCTAAATGAACCATGCGTTAATATTACAAAGGGGAGGGGGTTTCGTTGAAGACAGTTAAAATCTAATCTATTTCCAAAATGCATCAAGGCTAGCAAAAAACACAGCATCCAACCAATTGTCAATACTGAATAGAACTCTTGCAGTACATGACCTTGAAAAACCAATACTGCCACCATTTGCTATACATAATTGCATCAGCATACCATATTATTCAGTTACATTTTGCAATATATTCGCGAAAGTGTGTGGAAGAATATAGTACCAGGTTATGTATTGTTAAACACAAATGCTCAACCAGACAACACTAAATTAAAATTCAAACAAGGCTGCTGATTTAGAACACAGACCATTTTAACTTGCTCAACAATTCCTTCAACACTTAATTTTTCTAATTTTCTCTCAAAACCTACAACACAAATGAAGATAGGGGTGAAACTTCTCATTTCTTTAGATTAAATTGTTTGTGGAGACACGAGTAAAATTTCCAAATCTGGATCCTTACATCCCTACATTTCAAGTAGAGACTCTTACCAAAACCCCACAATATTCTAATTCAGTTTCCTCTCACCACAGGACAAAGCATGTGCAAAAATGCTCCCAGTCACCTGTAGCACTCTCTAATGGAGATTCTAATTTCATTGAAGAATCATTTGGGAAGTCACCAGGTTATTTTACATCCGGTGTTGATTTTCAAAGCAGCAAGCAATGCCACAAAATACAGCTACCAGCAACCAAAGACAGTAGGAATGGTCAGAGTGGTCCTAGTGTTGTGCAATTTCAGTCACAAAGTTGATTGGATCATAGTATTAACTGACTTGAAACCTACCTCTTTGACCAAGCTGTTGGTTACCTGTCCCAATATCTCACGTGGCCCGGTGTCAAATTTTGTTTGATAATCCTCCTGTGAAGCACTTGGGATGTTTTACTACATTAAAGGCGCTATGTAAATGCAAGTTGCTGCTGAATACACATTCCACCTTTAAACTATTAAGCAGTCAGACCAGAGAATCGGAACAATTTGAACCTGCAACCAACTCGGTTCTCTAAAGTAAGTAGCTGCTGACTATTGGATGTTCCATCTATCCCCATACCACCATGACACAGCATTTCTTTCATTCATTTCATCATGGACTGGGCACAACTGGCAGGCCCCCAATTTGATTCAGAAAATGATAACCATTCACTACTGCTGGTTAAAGTGTCTCACTACTCAAATTGGAATGGTTAGCATTTAATAGCCAGGCTCCGATTGAACTCGCGACCTTTAAGCTGCAGGGCCGCACAGCGCTCCAGGGGTGCCACGCTGCCGGTGAGCCAGCATTTAAATTGAAAAAACCGGGCCTGCGCGGACTTTCGAATGGGCTGTGCAGCCCGTTAAAGGGCCTGCGCGGCTCGAAAAAAAGTTACAGGGAACCTTACTCGTGGCCACAAATTCTTTTAAGGGCCCTTTCTTTCGGTTGGGTGGTGCAAGGCTTGAGGTCTCAGTTAGCAGATTGCAGGAGAAAAGTGCAGAGTCTTAACTTCAATCTCCTTCGTTCCAATCTTTCCAACCATTTTAATTGACACTACAGTAATTGTGCCTTTCAATTCTTCTCCTCCTCCTCCTCTTCCTTAATTCTGGCGAGCTCCAAGGTACAGGAAACTCTCGATTTACCAGCACCTAAATAACCGGAAATCTCTGTTAACCGGCAAAATTCAGGAGTAGGTTCAGGTAAGTTTTACTTCATATTAGTGGCCGTTCCTGGATCCGTGGCTGTGTAATCAGGGTTCCTGCACTTGTTGCTAAGCAACAGGGACGCTTGGTCTGTGGCCGGGGTTCCTGCAGCTGTTGCTAAGCAACAGGGAAGCCTGGATTTGTTGCTGTGTACGGAGCTCTCGTACCTTTTAACTATACCTCTTTGTAATCCGGACTTTTTGATAAACCGGCACGTAAAAAAAAGTTTCCTGTATACCATCCCAGACACACTGCCTCCTTCCTACATTCTCAAACTAGGACTCTTGAAATCAGCTCACTATCTCCCAGGACTTCAAAACCCTGGAATTCCTTCCCCCTCAGGGCTGTAGTGTCAGACCACCAATTCCACCCCAAGGTGGAACCCAAGCCAATTCTGAAGCAGGAGTCAGCACATTTATAAACAAAAGTAGCTCGAATTCACCTCGGACAACCCCATGCTGTTGTCTTAAGATTCACACGGCTGGCTGATGACTCGAAAGCGCAAGAGAACTTCCTGCTACTGTAATGTAAACCAATTTAGCCCAAACAGAAACTACATTTTACTGGTTCACCTCCTGTTTGCCACTGTAAAAGTCACCGTTTGAATAAGTTTCAAACAGTCAGAAGCATTGAATGCCGGGGGGGGGGGAGCGGTAAAAGGCCGAGGAGAAAGTTTACCTTTAATCTCCACTTGCTGAAATTTCATTTGCATACAGGTATGACCTTCACACCAACAAGAACTTGCCACAGTTTTACTGATGATTGTCATCTTCTAAGCACAGTACAGGAAAGAGCAGGCACAAACTGGTACCAGTCAGCAGTAACAAACCACAAAAATGCAAAGTATGTCCATATAAAGCAATTTGCTTGTAACAAACTGAGGCTAAAAGACCAAATGTGTTAGTGATTTCTTCAAACCACACAGAAGGAAATGATGTGTCTTAGATTCACAATGTGAATCGGATGCACTGTTCAGCCAAGTGCCTGTTCCAATTCACCAGCCATCCAGAGAACACCTGCTTCCACAAAACCCAGTACTAAATGATCAAAATCAAATCAAGTGGCACACCATAGTTATGCAGCTGGTGTGAAACTGGTGGGAGGTTTATGGAAAATGGGCACACGCTCTGCACTTGATTGCATCAGTTTTTGTTTACTGGGGAGTGCTTTGTATGCGACACATTTCAATAGAACCAATCACCATTAGCATGTGTTGGGGCTAGCTAAATCTACTCCTTTTGAAAGATGGATGCTACACTGCACGACAGCAGCTTGAACTGATCAACTGAAAAGTACTACCTTTCAGTTAAATACAAACAATATTTGCAGTCATTAGGTGATAATTCATCCTAAAGTGTTTTCATTAAAGTGCAATTTCTGACTCAGCTAATCACTTCCTCATCCAGTTACCTCACAATATCCATGTTCTGTTGACCCCGAAATGAAATGCAACGAGCTTTTAAAATTTCACAATGACAGCAATTTTCATGTTACTTTTCAGAGGCTCATTATTTTCATGAGTACACCAAAATAAAAAAATAGAATAGATACGCCTCCCACATGTATTAAAAGTAGAACAGTTCAAAATCAGAGGAACTACAGCCATAGACGTCAGCCTTTGCTCAGTGGTAGCTCTTGCCTCAGTCAGACGTCTACGCCATAGACTGGATTACATAACCTAGGCTGACACTTCAGGACAGTGCTGAGGGAGTGCTGCAACAGCTCGCATTTATACAGCAGTAAACCATCCTACGGCACTTCACAGGAACGTCAGACAAAATTTGACATGAAGCCATATACAGGAAACTTTGGTTTATCCGGAGGTTGTATGTCCGGAATACTTGATCTAACGGCAAAAATCAGGAGCCGTTTTCTGTAAGTTTTTTTTGGATTTCGTTCTTTTTTTCCCCCCATTCAGCCACTGCAAGGTCTGTAGCTATAGCAACAGCTTCAGCTACAGGCGCTTGCAGCGGCCTGTTTAGAAGCTGTTGCTAAGCAACAGTGTTTGTTGTCAGATACGGAGATGAAAACCTCTATGCTTCAACATTAACTTTGTATGTGCGGCAGTTTTGATAGATCTGCAACACGCCGGTCCCGGATATCTCAAAGTTTCCTGTAAGAAGATATTAGTGCAGGTCAAAGAGGTAGGTTTTAAGGAGTGTGTTGAAGGAGGTGGAGAGGAAGAAAGGTCCAGGGAGGGAATTCCAGGGCTTAGGACCTAGACAGCAGAAGGCATGGCCACCAATGGAGGGACAAAGGAAATCGGGGATGCACAAGAGGCTACAGTCAGAGGAACGCAGAGCTCTCATAGGGTTGTAGGGCTGTGAGCAGTATCGAACTCCACTCAATGTCACACCATAACCAAGAACTGGAATTCAGCTGAACTTTCAGAGAATTAAACTAGTGCCCCTACTGCCATATTTTACATCTGGGTTTCTGAAATGTAATCCACTTTGGTTCTCAAATTTTACATTTCCTTTTGGGTCTGACAAACCAGTAGTTACAAATGATCCTTTTGTGTGGTAACCTGACCTTAATATGTGGAATGATCGATCACGAGTTATGCAATAAACACAAACCCTCCTTGGCTGGCACACACACATCCATCCATCTGTGCTCACTACCAAAACACCTGGAAGCATTTATTTTAAAAATTAACCTCAAAAGTCATGGGAATACTGAGCGTACGTTTTACTTTGAAAGATGACACAAGGTGCTCAACATTTTCAATACATCAGATATCACAATTTTAAGAACTGAATTATTAACTAATGTACCAAGGCATTTGTGCTTCTGTAACAAGGAGTGTATAAATCAAAGTATTCCCATCTGTACCTCTGAAAATGAACCTAGATTACACACACATACTGGCCAGCCATGCGTGAAGTACAAACTATAGATTAAAGAGCAATTGCCGAGCCTTTGCGATGGTCTCCAACTAGGGCCAGGAGAACGAGGATTTCAACTCGTAATGGCTGTAACTGCTGAACACAAAACCAACAGAAATGTTCAAATAGGTAAGCAAGATCAATAAAAGCACTTGGCTATTTGGCATTAGGGAAGTGGAAAAGGAAAGAACATGAACAAAAAACACACCTTCCCATTTCAGAGATGGGATGAAATGCTTGATCTTTTCCCTTCCACAGTAAGGTTATCTAAAGTTCAAGGCCTGTGGAAAGACAAGCGATATCCATTTGATTCAATATCTAGGATCATACTAAAGAGCAAGACTTCCTATGGACGGAGGAGAAAGCAAAAACCTGCTTAACTATAAAACTGGTAGATATGCAAGAAAGGAAGGAAAGGCGCTGACATTTTTACCCCATTTTGCTTCCCTCCAATGCCATGCACCACTTCTCAGCCAAGTTGGCTTCAGGATTCAGTTGCATCCTAGGAATGGGCCTGGCCTTCCCTGTGGCACGGGTGAAATCAGATAGATGCTTAGCATGTGGGTTCAAGGGGGGGCAGAAAACTAAATCCTCACACTCCACAGCCTAGTACCTTGCAGCAATGAGCTTTACTACCACAACTGTGCCTCTAGAGCCAAACTGGAACTTACAATAAAATTACAAAAATCTTGCAACTGTATAAAAGACACCAAAACCCATAATTTCATCCCATAAGTAAATTTAACACTGCTTTTATGCTTCTAGGCAAGTTCCTCTTTAAAACGTCACAATACCTCGTTGCAGGTTATATTACTGACAATTTTCCAATTCAACGGAATATAAAAGCCACACAAAATAAGGGAATAATAGAACACGCAACACTGAATATATTACATTTTGCATAAATTGAACACCGTCTGTGGCAGGTTTTTTTTGAGAAGCTGTCAACCCATCATCAGATTCAGTCAGTACATTCCCTCATCTACATAATTGCACACATCCTGTGCACTGTCTTTATGTGCACGAATCTCAAACTGCTCCTGCAACTGCGAAACTAGCTATGCAAAAAAATGTCTGCAAACATTCGAATGAGCCAGTTCACTGACTTGTAATCAAATTCCTGGCTGCCTTTCATATTTCTGTTTATGAATTTAGTTGGCAACTGGAATGAAAACAAAGATTACTTTCTCCACATGAACTGATGCATCCAATTATTGTTTGATACCATGGAAACAAAATATAAATATATATACATACACACATACCTATCTACAATAAATGTCTTCAATTTTTTTTAAAGCACTAAATTTACTGTGTGTTTTAGGTTGTTTTAATCAAAATATTGGAAAATTCTATATTTCTGAACGTTAGTTAAAAAAAAACCTTGAATTATCAGTTGTAGGCTGTACTATTAGTGATATGGCGGCTTCTGTATTAGCCCATAGGTCAGAGTTGACTGATTTGGGGACTGCCAATGGGTTTACACACTGACTGGCAGAACCGTTGAAAAATCTGCCATTTTAAATCACTGATTCTACAAAAATCACCCTTCCCCATAAATTAAAATTTGCTCTAGTCCCTAACTTGCCCCTCACCCTGTACACCAATTAGGAATTCCTAATTTCATAATTGTTTTGGCAGATCAGGAATTCACACCCACTACATCTCCCAGCCCTCAAACTCCCTCACCCTTCCCTCACTCCCTTGCCAAGCATCCTGAAGACTTCTATTTCGGACTATGTTTTGCCTCCCTCAATCCCACTTTCTGACTCCTGGTCAGTGCCTGTTCTTTGTCCACTGCCTGTAAATCCTACATCATCGATATGAGGAGAGCTCTATGAATACATTATAGCAGTTGTTATGGAGGTGTTTAGATATACAGGAAACTTTCTGGTATCCGGCACCGATGGGACTGAGCTGGTGCCGTTAGATCAAAACTGCCGTAGAAACCAGCGCTAATGTTAAAACATACGGAGCTCAGAGCTCCGTGTGAAGCAACAAACCCTGTTGCTTAGCTGCAGAGACGCTTGCAGAGCCAGGACTGGAGAAAAGAAGCAACGAAAAGAAAAAAAATCTGAACCGACTCCTGAATTTTGCCGGTAGAGCTTTCCGGACATTTAACCTCCGGATAAACGAAAGTTTCCTGTACAAGCATGGAGACTTCCGCTGCACAGAAACTATAAATTAAAGAGCTCTCATTGGGCATGTACTTCCTGTTCACAAACCCCATTTCCCATTAGAATTTTTGGTCATGCGTTTGCATCAACATTTACCACAACTGATACTACTTCGAGGGTCATGGTTTAGTTGCAGGCTCCTGCCACTAGTTGGCTCTGTGTAGTGAGTTTCCAAGGTCTCCCTCCCTACCTCAGCTGCCATCTTGTATACGTCAACTGACAATGGGCAACGCAATGAGAAATTTATCAGTTATCTGAATATTGCCAATACATTACTGGACTGAAGTTTTCCCCAGATTTTCCAATAACAGTTTCCCTTTATATCCTAAATAAGCAATAGTTGGTCCGATGGAATCGGGCATTTTCTTGTCAAAATCAGCAATATAAATCATAGAATTCATTTTATATGCTTAGTTTAATATTCATTTTTCACAATCCAGTTTAAAATTATGCAGATCCTTGAAAAATGCATCTTACTTCAAAGGACCTTCAAAATGTCATTTCCAAAAGTATTCCTTCTGACCCCCCACCCACCCCAGAATGCCAACTTCTCTGTAGTATACTGAATATAATAAGAACATTAGTAGTAGGAGCAGGAGTAGGCCATACAGCCCCTCGGGCCTGCTCCGCCATTCAATAGGATCATGGCTGATCCGAACCTAGACTCACGTCCACTTCCCTGCCCTCTCCCCGTAACCCCTAATTCCCTTATCTGCTAGGAAACTATCTCCATTTTAAATTTATTTAATGTTGCAGCTTCCACAGCTCTCTGGGGTAGCAAATTCCATAGATTTACTCCCCTGAGTGAAGTGTCTCCTCATCTCAGTTTTGAAAGGGCAGCCCCTTATTCTTAGATTATGCCCCCTAGTTCTAGTCTCACCCATCAGTGGAAACATCCTCCCCGCATCCACCCGATCAAGGTCCCTCACAATCTTATATGTTTCGATAAGATCGCCTCTCATTCTTCTGAATCCTGAAGCTATTCCTTCACATTCATCAGAAAATCAAGCAAGACCGCCTTTTGCTTATTGCCACCACTTGCAATTTTTCCATGGCATGAAGACAGCTAAACTAAATATACATGTCAAAAGCCAAAACCCAACATAAATGAGAATTTGGTGTTAGTAGATTTGTTGGATTCAATATATCCATTCTGAACCTGTACATGTGAAAATCATGCTACATAAATGTCCACAAGAGCACTAAAGTGGGAGGAGGACAGTTTTGCTAAGTATTTGTAAATACTCAATTCACAATACTTGCAATTAGCTACAACAGATATTGCACTACAGTTGAAGAGTCAGCCAGTGAGCAGAGGGGAAAGGGGGGGTAGGCGGTTGGAGAAGGTAGAATGTCTTGGTCAGAGGAATCTGAAGAAGCAACAGCCTCACGCAAGACACCAACATACCAAGCGTTTCCAAAATGACAAAAGGCAAGACTTCTACCACCTTTATATTTTTTGGCAGTTGATTACTCAAAAAAGGCGGCACCATCTAGTCGTGCTAAGATTTTGAGAATTAAATACTCTACGACATAACATTTACTTCCAAACTTGAGCTCACAGTCATCAGGTTGCTGCAATTTTCAATATCTGCTAGACTTACTCGCGCATTACAGTAAGCTCTTGTTTAAACGGCACTTAATCATCCGGAATACTTTAATAACCGGCAAAATAGATAACCAGTAATCTTGCCGAATCCATCCAGCACTCATTTTGCCGAGTCCGAGTCTCCCGCGGTGGCCGAGTTAGTCAGTGGTTTTTATTTTTGTTTGTGTTAAAAATTGCCCTGGTAGATACACCTCTCGGTTATCCAGAATTTTTCATCAACCGGCACCATCCTGGGCCCATAGGTGCCGGATAAGAAAGAGTTTACTGTATTTCTGCCTGTTAATATTTGCTGCAATGACCATCTTTAATAAATTAGGACAAAGGAGAGACAATATTCGCAGGGGGGAAATCTCCCTCGGCCACAAAACTTTGAAAAGCACTGCTGTATGAAAATTAACTTCAGCAGGCAGACAGACCAATTCTGTGAATAACCTCGCCAGATATTAACACGTGCCGCATTTAAATCAACACTTGCTCACAATGACAACTTGGCATTTTACACTTAATCCTGTTTGAGCTTCAGCGGAAGCAACCATTTTGGAAAAAATGAACAATGGACAAAATTGCACTGTTTCTAATTTCAAAGACTGCACAATTGTGCACACAAATTGAATGCTAAAGATTGCCGCTTGGCTTCTGTCACAAAGTCAATGAAGTTCAACAAATGTATGTGTGCTCACTAATGGAAATAGTAATTGTTTTGTTAACTATTTCACTTCTGGAATAAGCATCGGCAAGAATTTTGATCGCCTTTAGTTTCCAAGCGCGCTGCCCAATCAATTGTCTTGCACCACAAACACTTGCACAAAAATGTTGCTCCCAAGTCAAACAGACGGTAATGTACACTTCATGCAGAAGCATACCTTGACTTGTATATTTCTGTGGAAAAGTTGGTGTAGCAGGCTGTCCCTGAACTGCAGTTTCAAAAATTTGAGATGACTGGGAGAATATTACGGAAATTTCTATGTTAAACTAGATACATTCCAGTTAATTATAGTCATTAGTTTTCTTATTTCATGTGGCAGCATAATTGCTTCAAATGAGGCGATTTCTAAGAGTGCAATTATTAGAGGGGTCGGGCATTTCTTGTAATGCAACATACTGACGTGCATTTTGACACTTGAAAATTCAGATGCTATTATCTAGCCTAGGTAAAGTAAGAGTGTGTGTTGCTGGGAAACCAGATACTGAGACTCTCAGACTTGTGCAATAGTCACTTTTCTTATTTCCTACATTAGAAAGATTGGTTCTTCCTTTGCACACTCCTTTCAAATTGAACCTACAACAAGTGCAGTATATAATGTTACACAAGCCACATCCTAACTTAACCCAAAAACCCACTCAGACACAATTTCATCAGAAGTCAATGGATAATAAAACAATAGCAGGAATTTAGGCTTACTGCTCCATGATCATTATAAAAATGAGGCCAATTATGCCCCTGCCACTAGAGGTCAGCTAACTCAGCACGAAACAACGATTAAAGCAGAGATCTTTCTGGCTCAGTATTGAAGCAGAGATCTTTCTGGCTCAGTGACACACCATTGCAGCACATTTCAGAGCCAGCAAGCAGAGGTACTTCAGAGCATTTGAAGACATTACACTGGCTATGAAGTGCTGCTCATGCATTTAAAGGACTGTGTGTAAGGTTGAAGTTTTTTTTTCTTCCTTATTTCAGTTATACTACCGAGGAAAAGTGATCGTGCAGAAACCTAGCGATGCCCCAAATGAAGTGAAAGGAACTTTTCTTGCATTCCTCTGGTGGCCAAAGCAGCACCAGTAGAGACCTGAAATCAAATCCTGAACCTCTTCTCTTCACTCCATCAGTCAGGCAAATACCTTTTTTTTGGAAGGTGGGTGGGGAGAGAAGCGAAGGGTGGAAATGGAGTGATAAAAGAGGGAGGGGAAGAAAAAATAAACTCTCACTCGCAGTGCACCATACTACAAACCACATCACCCAGGCGATTCAGACTTGGAAATGTTTCCCCAAGAGATCTGGCCAGATCCCATTTAGGTCAAGGGAAGAATACTGGCAAAGCAGGGGTAGCAGCACAGAGACTGCCAGCAGTCCAATTTCTCAAGGTTATGAATGCTGAGATCGAACAAGTTAACTGCAGAGTCACTGTCCGCATGCTTTCAAATTGCTATTGGGCAGATTTCATCTTCAGCTTCCAGAACACCAGTGAAAACTGAAAAAATGTTGCACAGGCTGGATTGAAATTCGCAGAGGACTTGCGAATTTTGCAGCGAGCAGTTTCGGCAACTAAACCAATTACAACATCACTAAAGTGCAAGTGAAAAAACAAGTTTGGGAGGGTAATTTATGCCACATCCAAGTCAAATAGAAGATTGTGTCACAGTTCAAATGGATTGTATGTAGTAAACGCGAACCATTGCGAAATGGCCTCAGGCACATTCCATTTGCAGTGGATAGCATTCCAAATATTCAGTCAACACAAGCTTGATCAGATCACAAATAGTCACAAGCTCCTAAAGTATCATTTCTAAATTATACCTATGTTTTAATGGCCATCTCCTTTAACAAATTAAGAGTAGATAACGTGACTTGGCTCCAAAACTTATTTACTGCCAAATCTCAAAGTAGAAAGAAAAATGGAAATGCAAAACAGGTCGAACCTGAAAGAGAAAGATACATTAACTTTTATGAAGATCACACCCAAAAAAGGTTTATTCATCTTTTGAGTCACTGGCTAATCTGATGTAAAAGTTTTTTTTTGTTGTTTTTTTAATTCAGATTCCCAGCACTGGTGGTATGTAACACAACATGCATCTAATTCTGGCCACCTGAAATGGAAACCCAACTCCAAATTAATGCAATTGGAAATTTAGCCATTCTACGTAATATTTTCACGAAAAGGAGCTGCAGTGGATCCCAATAGCTCAGTGAGCAGCTGAGCCAGGCCTATGAAGATGATCGCAGGTTCAATCTTGGGTCTGTGCTGAGTGACATGGCCTTTGACAGTGGAGCAGTAGGTCACGGCACACTCGGCAAGGGTGAAGGGGAAACAACTGCCCCTCCCAATTACAATCCAGCAACCTATGCTTCCATCCTTTTGGATGTCTGGTTAACGGGGTTCGGCTCCGCTGTGATTCGCGCCATTACACAGCTTTCCAGCACTCACGATCAAACTCACGTGACCAATGCCTACTTTGGTTGGGGGGGGGGGGGGAAGAAGAGAAGAGAAAAGAGAGGGGTGTATGGTGGTGGCTTGAACCATTACTCAGATGACGAGTTGACATTTGCCAGAGGGGATAAATAGCAATTACTGTACAGGATACTTTGTGCTATCCGGCACCGACAGGACCGAGCTGTTGCCGTCCCATCAAAACTGCCGGACAAACCAGCGCTAATGTTAAAACATACGGAGCTTTTGAGCTCCGTATCTAGCAACAAACCCTGTAGCTTAGCAACAGCTTCTAAACAGTCGGCCATACCTTGCAAGCGTCTCTGTAGCTTAGCAACAGCTTCAGCGAGACCTTGCAGAGCCTGACTGGTGAAAAAAAAGTAACGAAAAGAAAAAAAACCTAACGAAACGGCTCCTGATTTTTGCCGGTGGATCGAGCATTCCGGACAGGTAACCTCCGGATAAACCAAAGTTTCCTGTAGTTAGAAATGTGTCATGATGAGCATTTATGAAGTTAGTGTTTAAATTTTAGCAATACAAATCATAAAGTTGCTAGGAATTTTAAAAAAATTATCCACAACTCAAATTAATTGAAAACAGCAATTGAGCCATATTTTGTATGTACATTTGAAGTGCTTGCCTTTACAGCCATATGGAGTGATTTATTTGCACACAAGTCAGGAAGGAACAAAAACAAAGAACTTTCATTTTAAAGCACCTTTCACATCCTCAGGAAGTCCCAAAGCTCTTCACAGTCAATGACTTTTGAAATGTAAACATTTGTTTTTGCAGATGAGCACAATAACCAGTGTGCGCCCAGCAAGGTCCCACTAACCCGATTTGGCAGTGCTTGCTTAAAGATAAATGTTGACCACAACACTGAAAGAGAACTTCTCTACCCTTTGAAAATGTCACAGGATCTTTCCACCTGACAACCAGATAGGGCCGTGTGAGGAGTGACTGGGTCGACTAGGCCTGTATTCTAGAGTTTAGAAGAATGAGAGGGGATCTCGTTGAAACGTATAAAATTCTGACAGGGCTAGACAGACTGGATGCAGGGAGGATGTTTCCCCTGGCTGGGGGGGGTCTAGAACGAGGGGTCAGTGTCTCAGGATACGGGGTAGGACATTTAGGACTGAGATGAGGAGAAATTTCTTCACTCAGAGGGTGGTGAACCTGAGGAATTCTCTACCACCGAAGGCTGTGGAGGCCAAGTCACTGAATATATTTAAGAAGGAGATCGATAGATTTCTAGACACAAAAGGCATCAAGGGGTATGGGGAGAGAGCAGGAGTATGGTATTGAGATAGAGGATCAGCCATGATCATATTGAATGGTGGAGCAGGTTCGAAGGGCCGACTCCTGCTCCTATTTTTCTATGTTTCTAAACCTCAACCAAAACATGGTACCTCTGACAATGCATCTCTCTTCCCTCCGCCACACCAGCCCCCCCCCCCCACCCCCTTTACAAATGCATTCAAGTTTGAGCCGCAGTATCATGCTCAAGTCCAATACAGAACATTGAAACAGAACCTTCTGCTTCAATGAAGAACATTCCAGCTGACACCTTGCAATTCTCTTATCGCTGATTAAACACCCATCAGCCCACAAACCGGATTCCTAACACTGTGGGACACAGATAAAAGTCAAACTTAGTATTGATGCTTTTTAAAAAAGGTATTAATTAAAAAGTCTATATAAGCACGAGACAAGATAAAGATAAATAGGAATAGGTAGATTTTTAAGCCTTCACATTAGGGTTTTTTTTTCATGTGTATAGTCGGTATTCCCTGGTTCCATATACAGCTACAAGTGGCACATCCCCATTACTTCAACATTAAGAGATTGTGTGTCAGTGTAGGAATTGCTAAGCTAAAAAAAAGTCTGACCCAACGAGCACAATATCCTTTATAGCAACAAACAGTTTAAGGGATAGAGAGAAGTAAGCTAGAGGAAGGGCCGATGTTTCCGATACAGTTTAGTGCAGTTGCTGGGGTTGGGAGAAGCAAATAAAAGATAGATTCGCTTCTCGTTTTGAAGAAAACTTAACTTAAAAATCAGGCAAAAGAACATGGGGTAGTTTCTGTATTACTGGCCATTTATCAGCCTCTAAAATTGAACATCTACTACGTTCTGGTTCTGTTTTAAGACTTGCATTTATATAGCATCTTTCACAACCACCGGACGTCCCAAAGCACTTTACAGTCATTAAGTACTTTATGAAGCGTAGTCACTGTTGCAATGTAGGAAACACGGCAGCCAATTTGTAATCCGCAAGCTCTCACAAACAACAATGCGATAATAACCAGATAATCTGTTTTAGTGATGTTGATTGAGGGATAAACATTGGCCAGGACACCAGGGGATAACAACTTCTAAATAGTGCCACGGGATCTTTCTCGTCCACCTGGGAGTGCAGACGGGGCCTCGAATTAATGTCTCATCCGAAAGACGGCACCTCCGACAGTGCAGCACTCCCCTCAGTAGTGCACTAGAGCATCAAGCCTAGATTTTTGTGCTCAAGTCTCTGGAGTGGGACATGAACCCACAACCTTCTGACTCAGAAGCGAGGGCGCTACCCACTGAGCCACGGCTGACACTCAACCTAATGAACGCAATGAGAAAAACGCTACTAACCCAAAAAAGATAATTACTGTGTAACAGCACAACGCCAAGGTTAAATCTTACTGTTTTGAACATGCAACATGAAAGAGTCCCAGTACTTAAGCTGCTATCAATCTGCACGAAGACGCCAAGACTTCAAAGTGCAAGTTGCTGTCCCACACAATACAAGATCTCAACTTTGGTTCATCTTAAAAAATATTTTTCCCCCTTAATTCAATTAACCGTTGCCCAATCAAGAAACGTGGAAGATATTACACTATAATTTAATTCACTTGCAGAGAAATGAAAACTGACCCCAGCATCCATAATAACTATATTTTTGTCCCAACAAACCTTCAGTTGCACTGTAGAAGTAGTTTTCATGAAAACCTTTTCTCTCTATTCACAAAGGTTATTCGGCAAAAGATGCGGTTAGGATTTGGGAAAGAAGAATTTTAGAAAACCTGTTATTTTCTAGTTATATATTCATGGTTTTGGTCTTGCACAGTAACTGGTTCAGGCTGAACAAATCAGAGTTCATCCAGATTTTACTTCTTTTTCACCGAACAAAATGGTAACTGGTTTAGTATCAGGAAGCAAATCCCTTTTGCTGGTTTTACTGGTCAAGGACCACACAGTACTCAAGAAAGTAATAGCTTCCGTTTGCAAGTCACACATCAAAATAGAGTCACGAAAACAAGAAAATCTACTTGAGCGATTCACAGGTCTATTTTGCACATGGGAATTTAACACTGCCCTACCTGTTAACACTTCCAACTAACCCAGCAGATGCATCTGTTCAACATGAAGAAATGAAGAGCAGTGATGAGAAATGGTAGGACGCTGGTTCAGTCTCGGCTCCGCTGAACTACACAATTAAAGCTGTGCTGTCTTGAAGGTTCTGGGTGAAAAGAAAAATGGCGTCACCACAGGTTGCTTTTACAAACCTCGCACGTGGGTTAAGGGCAACATAGATGGACGAAGCCTGGAGCTGGATGCTTCCAGTGCTTTTAACTGAACAGTGTCAACTGTGGGAAGCAACCAGGCAAAGGCTTGTTCCACACTACATTGGCGTTTCAGAGTGCTGTGCTACCAGTAGTCAACCACAAGTTACTGATGAAAACCCATATTCAAATTGGCTAGTATGGAGAGGCCAGCCGCTTTCACACAAACAGGTACCAGACAATGGCATAGTCTTGGGACAGGTCTGCAACCACTAAACTCCCTTTAAAGATACTCTTACAACTATCTCTATTTTCCCATTTTTTTCCCCCCCACCTTGGGAGTTGGTTTTTCAACAAAATGGTGAATGGAATACATGAAACTCTTAACCGGCACCTAAATATCCAGAAATCTCTCTTAACCAGCAAAATTCGGAGTAGGTTCAGGTAAGTTTTACTACATATTAGTGGCCGTGTAACCGGGGTTCCTGGATCTGTTGCCGTGTAACCGGGGTTCCTGCACAAGTGCCATGTAATCGGGGCTCCTGCACCTGTGGCTCTCATACCTTGGTAAGTATACCGCTCTATAATCCGGACTTTTTGATCAACCACGCCGGTCCAGTCGGTGCCGGATAAAAAAGTTTCCTGTACCTTCATTTTGGGTACCAGAAGCATTCGATGAAACGGATTCCAAATGTAAAATTGATGCTCCCTCCATTCTGCGCTAAAGTATCTTAATGCTTATCTCAGAAGGCCATCCCCCATCTCCATACCAATGTGAATATTGCCAACACACCTTGTATATCCTCATAAATGAGTCAAATTTATAAGCAATTTATGGGAAATCGCCTGCTTTGAGGAACTAGGTTGAGTTTATTTCGTGCAAGTCTTTAGAGATGGTAGAGCGGAGACTGACTTCTTTCCTCAATCAGGGCTCCTCTGCTAAAACTGAATCTGTGGGGCACATGCGGCCTGCAAGCCACAATTGTCCAGCCAAGGCAACTCGTTGCCAGCTTGCCGGTTTGTCCTTTTTAAATTTTGTGGGCTTGGGAGGTTTAGTGTTTGAGTTTGTTTTAGTGCTGGTGTGTGACTAAATTCAAAATCAGACCAGCGAGATCAGTTTGTATTCAGAGCTTGAAGCATATGAAAAAAGTTAGGAGAATGTAGGCAAACTTTGTTTATGGACTTTGAGGTCTCATGGTGTGTACCTAAGCAGTCCATAAAGACAAAATATTTGGACATTCCTGCTCAAAATAGTGCCTCAAAGCATTAATATTTTCTGCTGGGCTTGACCTGGATCAAATCAGTTCAAGTAGCATGCCATGCTGTAAATAACAGGTTGTATTATATAAACCTGATTTATAAAGCATTTAACTGGTCCATTGCTGGTCTGATCGGTTTTAGCAATTGTTGCAGTTCTAAAAACAAGTCTCTTGCGTAAAAGAAACAGATTTTATGCAGTGCTGGGGGTAGATTATCGATTTTTAAAAGAACGTAGACTGCACCAAGCTACACAAAATGTCCAATATTTTTGGCTTACGCAACTTGCAATTTGTCTTTCATTTCTCACATTCAGTAACACTCGTAGAAACACCCGTAGAAATAACAAGTTGCATTTGTATAGCGCCTTTAATGTAGTAAAACACCACAAGGCACTTCACAGGAGCATTATCACACAAAATCTGGCAGCGAGCCATACGGAGATATTAGGACAGGTGACCAAATGTCTAGTCAAAGAGATAGGTTTTAAGGAGCGTCTTAAAAGGAGGTGGAGGGGTTTGGGGAGGGAATTCTAGAGCTTAGGGCCTGTGCAACTGAAGGCACAGCCACCAATCGTGGTGCAATTCAAATCGGGGGATACGTCAAGAGGCCAGGATTGGAGGAGCAGAGATTTCGGAGGGTTGTAAGGAGGTTACAGAGATAGGGAGGGGCGAGGCCTTGGAGGAATTTGAATAGAAGGATGAGAATTTTAAAAATCAAGACGTTGCCGGACGGGGAGCCAATGTTAGAAGCAACACGGCAGACCTTAACTTAATCCAAATTTAAATTATAATGCTGAGCCTTAGCACTTCCCAGCAAACAAAAGCATTTAACAAATCTGACTTATCATCTACTTGCGTATGAAAGATAAAGCCCCAGATTCACAAGGTAGGGCCTCGATGTCAACATTTGGATTGAGCATCTTAACACTTCACAACTCCCCCTCACCCATTTGTGGCCTTGGTCATCAGGAAAGAAGCCAAGATTACATAGTATTTACAGCTCAGAAACAGGCCATTCGGCCCAATAGGTCCACGCCGGCGTTTATGCTCCACTCGAGCCTCCTCCCATCTTTCCTCATCTAACTATCAGCAAAACCCTCTATTCCCATCTCCCTCATGTGCTTGTCCAGCCTCCCCTTAAATGCATCTATACTATTCGCTTCAACCACTCCCTGTGGTAGCGAGTTCCACATTCTCTCCACTCTCTGGGTAAAGAAGTTTCTTCTGAATTCCCTATTGGATTTATTAGTGACTATCGTATATTGATGGTCTCTAGTTTTGTTCTTCCCCACAAGTGGAAACATTCTCTCTATCAACTCTATCAAAACCTTTCATAATTTTAAAGACCTCCATTAGGTCACCCCTCAGCCTTCTTTTTTCAAGAGAAAAAGAGATCCAGCCTGTTCATCATTTCCTGGTATGTATACCCTCGCATTTCTGGTATCATCCTTGTAAATCTTCTCGGCACCCTCTCCAGTGCCTCTATATCCATTTTAGAATATGGCGGCCAGAACTGTACGCAGTACTCTGTGATTGAACCAAGGTTCGATACAGGTTTATCATAACTTGCCTACCTCTAATAAACCCTAGTGCTTGTTTTTTTTTTTTTTTTTATAAATGGCCTTGCTAACCTGTGTCGCAACTTTTAATGATTTGTGTATTTGTACTCCTAGATCCCTTTGTTCCTCTACCCCACCTAGACTCGCACCCTCCAAGTAATAAGTGAACTCTCTATTCTTCCTACCAAAATGTAATACCTCATTTATCTGTGTTGAACTTCATTTGCCAATTATATGCCCATTCTGCAAGTTTATTCATGTCCTCCTGTAACTTGTTGCAGTCCTCCTCGGTATTGACTAGCCCCCCGCAATTTGGTGTCATCCGCAAATTTAGAAATTGTGTTTTTGATTCCAAAGTCTAAATCGTTAATGTAAATTGTGAACAGTGGTCCCAGCACTGATCTTTGTGGAACACCACTATCCACCTTCTGCCACTGTGAATAGCTACCTTTTACCCTACTCTCTGCTTTCTGTCTTGAAGCCAGCTAGCTATCCATTCTGCTACTTGTCTCCTGACTCCACATTCTCTGACTTTGTTCATCAGTCTATTTATTATGGGGTACCTTATCAAAGGCCTTTTGAAAATCTAGATAAATTACATCGACTGCATTACCCTTGTCTACTCTGTTACCTCTTGGTAGGTCAAGGTTGGTCAAGCAAGACTTTCCCTTTTGAAATCCATGCTGACTATTATTTACTATGTTTTTGGTTTCTAGATGTTCTATTTTCTCCCTTAGTAGTGATTCCATTATTTTTCCTACCACCGACATTAAGCTGACTGGTCTATAATTCCCTGAACATGTTCTATCCCTTTTAAATATAGGTATTACATTAGCTATCCGCCAGTCCTCTGGCACTACACCTTTTCCTAACGAATTATTAAATGTGTAGTAATGCCTGTGTTATCTCTTCCCTAGATTCTTTTTAAATCCTTCTATCTCTTGCTCACTCACGTATTTATCTAGCTTCCCCTGAAATGCATCTATACTATTCACCTCAACTACTCCTTGTGATAGCAAGTTCCACATTCTTGCCATGCTGGGTAAAGAAGTTTCTCCTGAATTCCCTATTGGATTTATTAGTGATTATCTTATATTTATGGCCCCTAGTTCTGGTCTTGCCTGCAATTGGAAATATATTCTATACATCTACCCCATCAAACCCATTCATAATCTTAAACACCTCCATCAGGTTACCCTTCTGTCTTCTCTCCTACAGAAAGGAGCCCCAGCCTGTTCAGCCACTCAGTTCTTGTATAATTCTAGTAAATCTTTTTTGAACCTTCGAGTGCCTCTATATCCATTTTATAATATGGAGATCAGAACTGCTCACAGTACTCCAAGAGTGGTCTAACCAAGGTTCTATACAATTTTAACATAACTGCTCCTTTGGAACATTTGAAGTTCATTTCCAGAATATCCAGAAGTTAGCAAGTTGCTCAAGGTACGATTCTAAGAAATAGGAGCAGGAGTAGGCCATTGTGCCCTTCGAGCCTGCTCCACCATTCAATAGGATCATGGCTGATCTTCTACCTCATCTCCACTTTCCCGCACTATCCCCATATCCCTTGATTCCCTTAATATTCAAAAATCTATCGATCTCTGTCTTGAATATATTCAACGACTGAGCCTCCACAGCCCTCTGGGGTAGAGAATTCCAAAGATTCATCACCCTCTGAGTGAAGAAATTTCTCATCTCAGTCCTAAATGGCCGACCCCTTATCCTGAGACTGTGACCCCTGGTTCTAGACTCTCCAGCCAGGGGAAACATCCTCCCTGCATCTACCCTGTCAAGCCCTGTAAGAATTGTGTATGTTTCAATGAGATCACCTCTCATTCTTCTAAACTCCAGAGAATATAGGCCTAGTTTACTCAATCTGTCCTCATAGGACAATCCCCCCCCCATCCCAGGAACCAGTCTAGTGAACCTTTGTTGCCACACCCTCTATGGCAAGTATATCCTTCCTTAGGTAAGGAGACCAAAACTGGACACAGTACTCCAGGTGTGGTCTCACCAGGGCCCTATATAACTGCAGTAAGACGTCTTTACTCTTATACACAAATCCTCTTGTAATAAAGGCCAACATACCATTTGCGTTCCTAATTGCTTGCTGTACCTGCATGTTAACTTTCAGTGATTCGTGTACAAGGGCACCCAGGTCCCTCTGAACACCAACTTTCCCAATCTCGCCATTTAAAAAATACTCTGCTTTTTTTATTTTTCCTACCAAAGTGGATAACTTCACATTATATTCCATTTGCCATGTTCTTGCCCACTCACTTAGCCTGTCTACATCTCCTTGACGCCTCCTTGTATCCTCCTCAACTTACATTCCCAGCCAGCTTTGTATCATCAGCAAACTTGGATATATTACCTTTGGTTCCCTCATCCAAATCATTGATCTAGATTGTGAATAGCTGAGGCCCAAGCACGGATCCTTGCGGTACCCCACTAGTTACAGCCTGCCAACCCGAAATTGCTCCAAAAGATCTGTAGTCAAATTACTGGAAACTCTCGATTTACCGGCACCTAAATAACTGAAAATCTCTTAACCGGCAAAATTCAGGAGTAGGTTCAGGTAAGTTTTACTTCATATTAGTGGCCGTTCCTGGATCTGTGGCTGTGTAACCGGGGTTCCTACACCTGTTGCTAAGCAACAGGGACGCCTGGATCTTGTGGCCGGGGTTCCTGCACCTGTTGCTAAGCAACAGGGACGCCTGCATCTGTTGTTGTGTACGGGGCTCACGTACCTTTTACTATACCTCTCTGTAATCCGGACTTTTTCATAAACCGGCACCACGCCGGTCCCGGATAATAAAGAGTTTCCTGTAGTAAACTGCACAAGGGCTGTTCTGCATTGACAAGTCCTTGCGCCACTGGTCCCTGTTGGAGCAGCCAAAGTACTAGTTCATAACAAATCCAGATAGTTATTAGTCCCTTTCTAAATCAAGTTCAGTAGTTTACTACACATACCTGGACCAGCAAGGCAGCAAAATAATTTGCCCCGGGTCTGCTGTTATATACGGACTCCCGTTTGGTTGAACTCAATAAAAGCAAACAAAAAGTTTTGAATGCTTCATTTGTGTAAATGGCAACGATTCAAGGCTCAAAACTGCAACGCATGCTGGGTGGATTCTAAACCAGCTTACAATCGTAAGAATCAGTGGGTACAAAACATGAACTTCAAAACAGACAGCTCACACTCTTGTAAATCAACAATCTTGTATGACCGATTCAAAAGATTCAATTCTCATTAGAATAACAGCTTTATAATGAGAGAAATGGGTGGGGTGGGTTAAAGACAACAACAGAGAAGACAAACATGTAATTAAAATGAACAAGGATGCATCTCAGTGCAAACTGGAACTGGTGGCTTTAAAACAGTGGTTGATCATGCACACAATGGCTGCATGAGCAACATGGCAGGTAGAATCTGATTAGATCAGTGGCTTTCAACTTCCTTCTCATTTTTAATCACTCATTGTGCAAACCAAATACTTCCTTAGCTCACTCTGCTACTAGACAACAACAACTTGTATTTATATAGCACCTTTAACGTAGTAAAATGCCCCAAGGCACTTCACAGGAGTATTAGAAGACAAAAATTTGACACCAAGCCACATAAATTAGAGCAAATGACCAAAAGCTTGGTCAAAGAGTTGGGTTTTAAGGAGCGTCTTAAAGGAGGAGAGAGGTGTAGAGAGGTAGAGAGGTTTAGGCAGGGAATTCCAGAGCTTAGGGCCTCGGCAGCTGAAGGCACGGCCACCAATGGTTGAGCAATTATAATCGGGGATGCTCAAGAGGCCAGAATTTGAGGAGCGCAGATATCTCGGGAGGTTGTGGGGCTGAAGGAGATTACAGAGATAGGGAGGGGCGCAGCTATGGAGGGATTTGAAAACAAGGATGAGAATTTTGAAATCGAGGCATTGCTTAACCGGGAGCCAGTGTAGGTCAGCGAGCACAGGGGTGATGGGCGAACGGGACTGGGTGCGAGGTAGGACACGGGCAGCCGAGTTTTGGATGAGCTCAAGTTTATGTAGGGTAGAATGTGGGAGGCCGGCCAGGAGTGTGTTGGAATAGTCAAGTCTGGAGGTGACAAAGGCATAAACAAAGGTTATTTGGATGACATAACCTTTGACATGCACACATTTTGCTGTTCCATATTTATCTTTCAGAACTGTAATAGCTAAAAGACACAGAACATTTGAATCATAATCAGGCACCTTATTGCTTTGGCAACAATGTACAATTTGCAGCATGCACTTTTCAGCATTCACTGCCATTTCAAACCAGTAACACACTTCTGTAGATTTGGTTCATTTTACTCCCACTCCCTTTAGTTATAAAACTGGTTAAAGGTTTATGAGGGATCCACTTTGAAAGATGAAAAATTTCCTTAACATTAGTGCTAGTGGAATAATTCAAGCTAACAAGATATTTAAAAAAAAATAGGGTTATCTTACGAAAATGTATTAAAAATTGATTGCGTATTCTGTATTTTTGTGTAGCAGCTAAGTGATCATACGCCAATACAACATCTGGTAGCAAAGAGTAGCAGCAGTGGTGAACACTAACTGTCGCCAGGGGAGAGGTATGGAGAGAATTAGAGATAGGTATTCTCAAGATATATCAACTAATGCGCTGAAGAGGCTCAAGCAACAAAACAGTGTGCGCGCGTGCGTGTGCAGAGGAGGAAAAAGAAAAGAGAAACCGAAAATTTAAGTAGCAAAGCCAGTGAAGACACGGGCCCGGATTTTGCTGTCGGCAGCGATGGAATGGTGCTCGCCATTCATTGCACTCGCAGCTGCCCACAGACTTTTTGCAGGCTTTTTGAGTGTGAACTTACAGTATTGAGAGATCCTTTTCACCACAGTGCCCTCACCCTCTACAGGAGATCGGTGGCGTGTGTGAGCAGGACAAGCAACAGGGTGACTCTTCGACCAATTAGATTTTAGAATTCTCTGCAACAGAGTCTAAAGCAGGAAGTATAAATTAGAATATTTAATTCATTGTAAAACCATGAACAGAAAGTGAAATAAATAAGGGGAAAGAAAGATGGGATTAAGAGAGAGAGAAAAAGTTTTAAAAATTTTTAATTCTCCAACAATTAAATTCTGAAGGAATGAGACTCCACACTTTTAAAATTAAATTTTCAGGGCCAGAGAGGTTGTTTGCTAGTAATTAAGACTCATCACACCGTTAAAAGTTCACTTATGCCTGAATGCACCAGCCCTAACTTTTTCTGGCGTGTTTTGTGGGTATCTAGTGGGCAAGTACCACAACTTCACGCCCTTCATGTGTTCTAATGCCGATTTTCTCGGCGAGGTACCAGTGTAGCAAAGCTTGCGAGGAGCAAGACAAATCAGACAGCAACTTCCGGATTTCCATGTTCAACTGCACACGTGCGGACTCCGGAAGTCATTGTCCGATTTACTCGATGATAATGGTGAGTGCGAGGCCCGGGTATTGTGATAGGAATAACTGTGGAATAGCCTCACCTCGGAATAGCCTCGGATTCTGGACCTAGGCAAATATAGTTTACATGGAGTTCCAGGTGGGAGAACATTGATGCATGGTACCAGGATAAATAGTAGCAGAGAAATTATTTCCTCAACCCACTAATGGTACAGCATCATCTCTAGCTTGTTCACTAATTAATTACATTTATTGTTGAATTAACTGTAGTTTAACTTGGGGTTTGGTATAGTATTCAATATGTTGTGTGCTGGGTTTTACTAGTTCTGCTGTTGAAGCGTGGCTTTCAACAGCATATGAAGGAAATTTTTAGCATCCAAAGATACATTTCATTGCGTTGGCAACTTAACAGATTTTTGTTGTATTCCCCACTTCAACATTACTTTCCTCCAACATTACTACACCTTAGAAGGCAAGCAAGCAGGCTTCGCCTCTAATCCTCCAAGCTTCAACAGACATAAAAGTTAGTTTAAAAGTACTCAGTGCAGGTGAGGGCAAGCACCAGACTGATACCTGGGATGGCAGAAATGACGTATGAGGAGAGATTGGGTTGATTGGGCTTATATTCGCTGGAGTTTAGAAGAATGAGAGGGGATCTCATTGAAACTTATAAAATTCTAACAGGACTAGACAGACTAGATGCAGGAAGGCTGTTCCCGATGGCGGGGGAGTCCAGAACCAGGGGTCACAGTCTAAGGATAAGGGGTAAGCCATTTAGGACAGAGATGAGGAGGAATTTCTTCACCCAGAGAGTGGTGAACCTGTGGAATTCTCTACCACAGAAGGCAGTTCAGGCCAATTCATTAAATATATTCAAGGAGTTGGATATATTTCTTAAGGCTAAAGGGATTAAGGGATATGGGGAGAAAGCAGGGACAGGGTACAGGTAGACTATCCTTTATCCAAACTTCCAAAAACCTCAAGTTTTTTTGTTCAGCTTAAGTCGTGCGCACGACATGACCCGAGTGGCGCAAAACATGACAGGAGTGGTCCTCCAGGGCCCAGAACAAGAATTCCTGCAGATTGTCAACATCGAGAGCGAAGGCCGGCGTGTCAAGTGTGACTGAGGGAGCTCTGCCTTTCCCTGTGAGCAGGGCAGAGGGTCACAGGGTTCCTTCCTGGGTAGGAGATTGCAGGCCGAGCCGGGCAGTGTGAAGGAGGTACCAGGAGAGTGAACCCAACAGTACAGCGGCCCGTCCGATAGCTGCAGCGGCCCATCTGATATGCTGCCGTTCTATCCAAACTTCCGGATAGACCAGCGCTAATGTTGTCAGATACGAAGGTTTTCATCTCCGTATCTGACAACAAACACACTTGCTCAGCAACAGCTTGTAAACACTCGGCCCGTGGCTTGGAAGCGTCTCTGAAGCTGTTGCTAAGCTACAGAGACGCTTTCCAGAGCCTGCCTGTAAAAAGAATGCTAGGAGTTTCCCAGTCTGAAATAATACCTTCTGAAATCCGAAAATTTCCGAAAACCGAAACACAGCTGGTCCCAAGGTTTTCAGATAAGGGATAGTCAACCTGTACTGAATTTGGATGATCAGCCATGATCTCATTGAATGGTGGAGCGGATTCGAGGGGCCGAATGGCCTACTCCTGCTCCTATCTTCTATGTTTCTATGTTCCCATGTCACTGGCTGCATTCATATCCAAATGCCGTAAATTATCTTGCTCTGGTGACAACCAAGAAATCCCACCAAAAGAAAGTCTCTGCTGGCAGATTCAGCAGTTCTAGGTACAGAACCGGTTTAGTCCGTCCATCACCATGACACTTGCATTAAATCTCACGAGTGAAGACTGCTCAAAATTGAAACAAAGAACTCCAGCGATGTCATGATGCTGCACATAGATCACTTGAGCCGGTCGGGTTAACTTATGTGCCAATCCATTTCTCTGTTGAGGGGGAAAGCACCCGAGCCTCCTCTCTACACTCCCTGGTAGTTTGTCCAAGGTTCGAACTCGCCCTCCTGAGAATTCCCAGTTGCAATCCCACTTTGGGGCATAATGGATATGGACGCCAATCTTCACTGGCCAGTTTTGATTGATTCCTACTGATACAAGATTTGCCTAAGCCTAATCCATCAAGAGACTCCAAGCAAGTATAATTCAATCCTGGCCAAGCTCCACCGTTAACGCAGTTTTATCATCCAAGCTGTACACACACACAAACTCATGAGAATCCCAATAAAGGAACTGAAAACACATTCACTCATATTACTTTCAGATGCTGACTGAACTACTGTGCATTTCTGCATTTCTTTAAACGACTGTCCAATATACAAAAAGGGGCTGAACTTTGCAATGTAGTGCTTAATGCTAACTTTCAAAAGCAGCAATTACAGGAAACTCTATTATCCGGCACCGACGTGGTGCCGGTTTATCAAAAAGCCCGGATTACAGAGAGGTATAGTTTAAAAGGTACGAGAGCTCCGTACACAGCAACAAATCCAGGCTTCCCTGTTGCTTAGCAACATGTGCAGAAACTCCGGCCACAGACCAAGCATCCCTGTTGCTTAGCAACAAGTGCACGAACCCCAGTTACACAGCCACAGATCCAGGAACGGCCACTAATATGAAGTAAAACTTACCTGAACCTACTCCTGAATTTTGCCGGTTAACACAGATTTCCGGTTATTTCGGTGCCGGTAAATCGAGAGTTTCCTGTAACTCTTTATTTCACACTTCCCATTCGGTGGGGAAGGGAGGTCAGAGACGGAGGAATACAAGCTCATCTACCCAAGCAAATGTACAACTTTCTGGTCCCCACCCAGAAACAGTTAAGTTTTCCTTCCAACACAAAAAAAGGTGACAATACATTTACCAAATTGAAACTGTCAAAGCATCTCGATAGCTGCATAATTTAGAAAACAAGAATAAATCATAAAAATGAGGATTTTATTCAGTCTCCTGAGAGTCAGGAATTTGCAACAGCCACAATATTCTGCACTTCGCTCAAGTACAATAGGCACCACATCATCCTTCATTGAGGCAATACACACATTTCCCTTACAACTGTTAAAAGTTACCAGCCCAATTCAAGAGTGTGAAAAGCCCTGTAACCCTTTGACTTCCCTGCTACGAAAGTACATTTTAACACGAATTCCTTCCTGCAGATACAATCAACTGTGGTATTAATCATGATGAGCTTTTATACATCTTAATTCCTCACAAACAGTAAATAACTTTCCAAACCAAGTGGCCATAGATACAATGCTCAAGCATCAGATGAATATCGTAACTGCCTTCCCTCTCCCGGCAGCCTTGCCCTCCTAACTGGAAGATTAACTCCTGCACCAATTCCTCGACACAGCTCAAATTAGAATTCATTATTTTCTCACTAAAGACGAGTAACATGCTATAAACAGAATCCACGTTGATCTTGCAGGAATAAGTGCTGAGGTAAATAAACCCAATCTCTCCTCATACGTCATTCCTGCCATCCCAGGTATCAGTCTGGTGAATCTTCGCTGCACTCCCTCCACAGCAAGAACATCCTTCCTCAGATAAGGCGACCAAAACTGCACACAATGCTCAAGGTGTGGTCTCACCAAGGCCCTGTACAACTGCAGCAAGACATCGGAATATTTCAGTTTCAATCTGAGTGTAAAAAGTTCACGTCAGGCTGGCTCAGATCAGACTCCACTGCCTCAACTTGTGTATCCACAATACATGTATTTACAAATAAAATTAAGGTGCATTCTGCAGGATAGTAAACTGCAGTTCACTCTTGCACTTTAGGACAGCCTTGATGTATATTGTCTTTTAACATTCTCAGACATTATTCAGTGTATTCTAGAATAACACACTTCCAATTCATCTCTCCCTCAACCGTGCAACTTTGCTTACCATCTTTCAACCCACAAAACATACCTTTTTGACAGTGCCTTCGACCAACTCTCCTAACTCCAGAAAAATACAAAAGCAAAATACTGCAGATGCTGGAAATCTGAAAATAAAAACACAGAAAATGCTGGAAAGGATTGGTGCTAGGGCCCCAGCTATTCACAATATATATTAATGATCTAGACGAGGGAACAAGATGTAATATCTCCAAGTTTGCAGACGACACAAAGCTGGGTGGGCGTGTGTGCTGTGAGGAGGATGCAGAGAAACTCCAGTATGATTTGGACAGGTTGGGTGATTGGGCAGATGCAGTATAATGTGGATAAATGTGAGGTTATCCACTTCGGTGGCAAAAACAGGAAGGCAGATTATTACCTGAACGGCAATAGATTGGGAGAAGGGGAAGTGCAACGAGACCTGGGTGTCCTTGTGCACCAGTCGCTGAAGGTAAGCATGCAGGTGCAGCAGGCGGTTAAGGTGGCAAATGGTATGTTGGCCTTCGTAGCGAGAGGGTTTGAGTACAGGAACAAGGATGTCTTGCTGCAGTTGTACAGGGCCTTGGTGAGACCACACCTGGAGTATTGTGTGCAGTTTTGGTCGCCTTATCTGAGGAAGGATGTTCTTGCCATGGAGGGAGTGCAGTGAAGATTCACCAGACTGATACCTGGGATGGCAGGAATGACATATGAGGAGAGATTGGGTCGATTGGGCTTATACTCGCTGGAGTTTAGAAGAATGGGAGGGGATCTCATTGAAACTTATAAAATTCTAACAGGACTAGACAGACTAGATGCAGGAAGGATGTTCCCGATGGCGGGGGAGCCCATAACCAGGGGTCACAGTCTAAAGATAAGGGGTAAGCCATTTAGGACAGAGATGAGGAGGAATTTCTTCACCCAGAGAGTGGTGAACCTGTGGAATTCTCTACCACACAAGGCAGTTGAGGCCAACTTATTAAATATATTCAGGAAGGAGTTAGATATATTTCTTAAGGCTAAAGGGATCAAGGGATATGGGGAGAAAGCAGGGACAGGGTACTGAATTTGGATGATCAGCCATGATCTCATTAAATGGCGGAACAGGCTCGAGGGGCCGAATGGCCTACTCCTGCTCCTATCTTCTATGTTTCTATGTTACTCAGCAGGTCAGGCAGCATCTGTGGAGAAAGAGTTAACGACCTGCTGAGCATTTCCAGCATTTTCTGTTTTTATCCAACTCCACCACTGTTCAGTCCATCACTCCATGTGAAATGCCTGGGGACATTTCATTATATTAAACACACGATACAAATGAACGCTGCAATTGCTTTTAAAGCCCATATTGTAAACAGTTCACTTGCGGATTACACTTCTAGGACCACAGGAAGTGAAACTGCAGGAAGTGTATCCACGACAAGTTTTTAAAATAATTGCCCCCTGCAATTTAATGTTGCGCTGTTTTTTTTAAAACCACAATTTAACAAGTTTCTCTTTACACAATGGGTAAACCATAAGGCTCATGGTATTCAAGTGAAGTAAAACTCTGAGCAAAGTTTAGGTGTTGTCATCCAAACTTGAACATGTTACATCCTCCAATACGCAGTCAACGTAGCTGGCCAATTTACATGACCTCATCTCCCCTCCCAAATAAATTTCTCCTGAGCCTTACCCCACACATTGAAGTGGTCAATCCTCTGGGAATGCAGTCCATGTTTGCTTTACACTACTAACTCCCCCTACCATATGGTTACAGAATATCAACTTTGCAAACAAAGCTCAGACACAAGTGCAAGGTTGAAGTATCAGCTGAAAATACTGTACTTGGGTGCATTGTTCATAATGGCTATACAATCAGTTACTTCCACTTTATTAAAAAGGTTTCTTTTGCCTTTATAGCTAGATTGTTATTAGGAAGGGAAAGAGAAGGCAATAGAAAGTTTTACTAAAAGTAGAGACGACCAAACTGTGTAAATGTTAGGAAAACATAATTGATTAACATGATAAACATATTTGGACCAGGAAGTTGGATTTAAATTTAAATTCTTTAAAAAAAAAAGGCATTTATCCAAAATCCTCAAACCCTACAATGCCATTAAAAGGAGCCAATTACCAAGAGTTTATGGGGCATACTGCAAGAAACAGCATGAAGACTTCCACTCATCTTGGTGCAAAATGACTAAAGGCGTTAACAAAAGCTGAAAGCAGAAATAAACGTAGTTCTTTTGAAAGATGTTAACTTTGAGCTTAGTTGCATAGGTACTTAATAAGCATATAGTAAACGTTCTTGGAATTGCCAACATTAGAAAGATGGCACCGCTCGCTCAAAAATAGATATAAACGCCACCTTCTTTATTGCCCAGCAGCACCTAGCACACTCCAAACAATTCTGATCCATCACACGTTGCAAAGGGCATAACTATGCGGAAACATTGAGGAGACAAAACAACACAGAGGACAGGAAATGAATAAACTAATAGCCCATTTAAACTGAAATAAAAACAGAAAATGCTGGAAACACTCAGCAGGTCAGGCAGCATCTGTGAAGAGAGAAACAGTTAACGTTTCAGGTCGATGACCTTTCGCCCATTTAAACTGCCTTCTCCCAGACCTACTACTTTTGACCAATCTGTGGTACAGTAGCCATGTCAAAACTTAGTGCATTGACTTGCCTTCTGAATACAGAGCACCATGCTTAGAGAGTCATACAGCACAAGAGGCGGCCATTCAGCCCACCGTGCCTGTGCCAGCTCTTTGAAAGCTATCCAATTAGTCCCACTTCCCTGCTCTTTCCCCATAGCCCTGCACATTTTTCCCCTTCGACTATTTATGCAATTCCCTTTTGCCAGTTACTACTGAATCTGCTTCCACCACCCTTTCAGGCAGTGCATTTCAGATCATAACCTCGCTGTGTAAATTTTTTTTCATGTCGTTTCTGGTTCATTTGCCAATTACTCTAAATGTGTCCTCTGGTTACTGGCCCTCCAACCACTGGAAACAGCTTGCCCCTACTTACTCAAACATAACCCTTCATGATTTTGAACACCTCTATCAAATCTCCCCTTAACCATTTCTGCTCTAAAAGGAGAGCAACCCCAGCTTCTCCAGTCGCTCCACACAACTGAAATCTTTCATCCCCGGTGCCATTCTAGTAAATCTCCTCTGCACCCTCTCCAAGGCCTTGACATCCTTCCTAAAGTGTGGTGCCCAGAATTGTCCACAATATTCCAGCTGGGGCCTAAACAGTGAATGTTTATGGATAACTTTTGGTGGCAAACACACAGCATAAATGGTGATAAGATATTGACCGAGTAAGTGCAAAGTTCACACCATTCTGCAGTCAATAAATTCAAACAGCAAGAACATACAGCTAACATATTATGTTTTCAAGAAAACCATTTATAATTTACTACAAAAATATTTACGCCACCACTGTTTCCGGCATAGCTTTCCACATTTTATTGCTTGTGTACATTGCGAGGTTGCCAGCAGAGGCAGCTCCAAAAGCAAATGGCAATCGAGAGGATTTTAGTCTGTCACTCCCAACGCCATGTAAACCTGAATTGGCTTACTACAGGAAACTCTTTTTTATCTGGCACCGACGGGACCGGCGTGGTGCCGGTTTATCAAAAAGTCCGGATTACAGAGAGGTATAGTTAAAAGGTACGAGAGCCCCGTACACAGCAACAAATCCAGGCTTCCCTGTTGCTTAGCAACATGTGCAGGAACCCCGGCCACAGACCAAGCGTCCCTGTTGCTTAGCAACATGTGCAGCAACCCCGATTGCACAGCCACAGATCGAGGAACGGCCACTAATATGAAGTAAAACTTACTTGAACCTACTCCTGAATTTTGCCGGTTAACCGAGATTTCCGGTTATTTAGGTGCCGGTAAATCGAGAGTTTCCTGTAGATGGATGTTCTTGTTGGTGGCCAGCAGGCAGATTGGATGAAGCAGCCATCCCATCCCATGGAGACCAGCAGAGACTTTTCACTGTGATTGACAGGAAATATGGCTGCTTTTCTCTACTACAAGCCATCTTCTTAAACCCCTCTCCCCTGCCTCCTCCACCCTCACCAACCAGTGCGAGGAGCTCAAGGGCTTTTGTCACTAAGATTGAGACCAAACGCTCAGCTGCCTCTGCCACTTCCCTCCCTTCCCCTCACGAACTTCCTAAAGTTCTCCTCTGCCCTAGGCCTGAACCTGCATTTTTCTCTAGTTTTTCTCTCTCCACTCGTGCCCTCTCCAAGCTCACCTTGTCCACGAGACATATTTCCTGCTCCCACGACCCTATTCAGACTAAACAGCTGATCACCCAACTTCTCCTCCTGGCCCCAGTATTAGTCGATATTGTTAATGATTCTCTCTCCTCAGGTACTGTCCCTCCTCTCCTTCAAATCTGCTGTCATCACCCCTCTCCTCAAAAAAACCCTCGACACCTCTGTCCTTGCAAACTACCACCCCATCTTCAGCCTCCCTTCCTGTCCAAAGTCCTTGAGCTGTCTCTCGTCTCCCAAATCAGTGCCGAACATTTCCCAGAACTCCATGTTTGAATCTCTCCACCCCGCTTTCATCAGTCACAAATGACATCCTATGTGACTGCGACCGCGGTAAACTATCCCTCCTTGTCCTTCTCAACTTGTCTGCAACCTTCGACAAGGTTGACTACACCACCCTCCTCCAACGCCTCTCCAGCTGGGTGGGACTGCACTCGCCTGGCTCCATTCTTACCTATCCAGTTGTAGCTAATGTTCCCTGTAGTTTTTTTTGGCCCTGCCCGAGCCATTTAAAATACCGTGCATGTGTGGTTTTTACACCGAAATGTCGGCTGCGCGGGTCCCCTGGAGCACTGCGCAGCCTACAGGGAACATTGGTTGTAGCCAGAGGATCACCTGCAATGGCTTCTCTTCCCGCTCCCACACCATTACCTCTGGAGTCCCCCAAGCAGCTCTCCTTGGTCCCCTCCTATTTCTCAGCTACAAGCTGCCCCTCGGCAACATCATCCAAAAATGTCATGCACGCTGACTGATGACACCTAGCGCTACCTCACCACCACCACCTCTCTTGACCCCTCCACTGTCTCTAAATTGTAAGACTGCTCGTTAGACATCCAGCACTGGATGAGCAGAAATTTCTTCCAACTAAATATTGGGAAGACTGAGGCCATTATCTTTGGTCCACACCACAAATTCCATCCCTCTCCCTGGCAACTGTCTGAAGCTGAACCAGACTGTTCGTAACCTTGGTGTCGTATTTGACTCCAAGATGTGCTTCCAACCACATATGCACGCCATCACTAAGACCGCCTATTTCCACTTCCATTATATCCCCTGACTCCACCTCTGCTCATCTGCTACTGAAACACTCATCCATGCCTTTGATACACAATATATATATATATATTTGGCCGGCCTCCCTTCATAAACTTAAGCTCATCCAAAACTCTGCTGTCCGTTTCCTAACTTGCGCCAAGTCCCGTTCACCCATCGCCCCTGTGCTCGCTGACCTACATTGGATACGGGTTGAGCAATGCCTCGATTTTAAAGTTCTCCTCCTAGTTTTCAAATCCCGCCATGGCCTCGCCTCTGCCTATCTCTAACCTCCTCCAGCCCTACAACCCTCATATCTGCACTCCTCCAATTTTGGCACATCCCCGATTTTAATCACTCCAACATTGGTGGCTGTGCCTTCAGCTGCAGAGACCCGAGCACCTGGAATTTCCTCCCTAAAGTTCGCCGCCTCCTTTAAAACACTCCTTAAAACCTAACTCTTTCATCTGCCCTAATATCTCATGTGGCTCAACATCAAATTTTGTTTGATAATGCTTCTGTGAACCGCCTTGGGAGGTTTTACTACATTAAAAGGTGCTATATAAATGCAAGTTGTTGTTGAAATCACCTTATGCGGCTTAGATACATGATAGATTTCAGTGTTGATCCAGCTGCTGCAGCAATTAACAAAATGGGACTTGGAGCAAGAGTGGCAGGTTGCCACTGCAGAAGCACTTACAAATGTAGCGCAGGTTTCATAAGAAATATGATGCAGTAAACTTAATTCATGGAAGGTTGCAGTGTAATAATGTTAAAACACTTCAAATTTGCCTCGCCAGATATGCTCGATTACATATTTGTCTACTGATCCAATACTGCGGTATACTTAGGGTAAACTTCAATCTCAAAACAGAAAAAAGAGTGCACCTGTAGGAATGTCTAGTTCCTATCAAGAGACTGCGGTCGACTCAGGCAATCAAACAATGTTTAATGTGAAACTAATTGAGTTTAACAAACAGATGCAAGAAAACTACGAATACAGGTCTAGTCAGTTCGGAAGCTCCACGAGGACTGCTTGGACGGTCCCGTGGCTGGCGTCATGATGTCATCACGTTTTTCCCGCCGATGGGGGAATCACGTGATGAACGGCATGACGTCATCGCGTTTGCCCGCGCTCTTAAAAGGACCGCGCTCTGTACATGCAAACAGTATATACAAAGATACAGACTCAGGCTGTAGTTAACATATTGTTAAAGGGAATTATATACATTTGATCGGAGTCCCTTAGTGGCTCCGCCACACCTCAAATTTAGCTCGAATTGTCTGCCTCCCTAGTGTTAAGAGTTAGACAACAATAACCTTGGCAACAGCGCCAAGAGGAAAGAGCAGCTAGGAGCACCTGTGCAACAGGCCTCGTCACTGAGGAGGCAATGAAGTGCAAAGCTCCCAACCCCATCCCAAACACTATTCAGCAGCACCCCGAGACTGCGAAAACCAAGAAATTTGCCTGTTTAAACAGCAGCACTTTTCAGTCCATCGACAAAGGGCAACGGCAGATCAGCCGTGCCTGCTGAACGGCTCATTTACAATGCCACTGAAAACTAGTTCACGGGAAAAGCACAAAAAATTTCAGTGAAAGAAGGTTTTATTTACTATTAGTTTTTCTTCCTAACCCACAGGGGACACAGCTGAAAAAAAAACGCAAGAATCCTTCAAGTCTCTCGAGAACTCTCCCCAAAAACATGCAACAAAAAAACAAGCATGACTATAAAAAATAATTCTGATCCACAGCATTTTATAAAAAGTCAACAGAGCCTTTACTGATTTTCTGGGGCGGGGAGATTTCAAATCAAAATCTGCATTATTCTATACATCTTCAACATAAGCATCATAGATCTATTTTTAGATAGTTCAATTGTGCAACCCACACACGACTGACAACCATGTATTAAAAACACAACCACATTTTAAAAATAAAAACATCAGGATAAACAACTAAAACAAGTGAACCCGTATCAGGTAAAAGAAAGCTTTATAATACAGTACACCGTGCTAGTCACTAATTTTTCCAAAACGAAACCTTTAAACTGGCCCTACTCAAAGCGATATTTGAAGTATTTAGGCACCGTTGTTCAAGCATTAGTCTTGTGGGTGCTCGTGTAATATCCACACATGTGGGCAAATATTATATTATATAATGAATAATCCTCAAGTGGTTTTAAAATCACACCAACAGAAGATTGCCTGGCCGGGTCATTCATCTGCAGCAAGAACCCAGTGACCATCATAAAAGAAGCTGAAAACACATTTGTGAAACCATACATGCGGGTACCTGGAGGAGGCATTTTGTAAAATGTTTACAAAATGTTGTCTGTAAGTGGTAGCAGTACAGCATGTTGGTGCTTGAATGCATTCAATGGACCAGTGGTGAAAAGCACTCACCTGTTGTCCCTGGGACGTTTGTAAGTATACTGGTTTCAAAGAACATGAACCAGTACACAGCGCTAGAAATTTATAGCACTAAATGGCTGACGACATGAATATTTCACGATGTAACTGGCCCAACCAGAACTCTTGTCCTATTATTTTCAATTTAGACGAAGAGGGTGGGAGGAGGCTCATGTGGAGCATAAACGTCGGCATAGGCCACTTGGTCCGAATGGCCTTTTTCTGTGCTGTAGACTTGGTGTACAATAGCATCTTCAAAATGCAGTACTACTTTTCAGCTAGCTGATCTCAGCCAAGGCAGTCGTGGGCGATTATAATGAATCTCTTTCCCCAAGCTTGTGTGTGGTGGTAAAGAAAATAGGATGTGGCCAAAGTTATCCAGTTCCAAGTGCTCGCGCTAACCTCTTTTGGCAAGTGTCCATGTATGGTTAGACCATGACATTTTTCAACCCCAAAATTGGTCTACAAGTCTTAACACCACCCAACATTTAGGTACATGCATGAATAACATTCGCGTGTGGGGCACAAGAGGACCACTACTGCCCATGGAACCTCATGGTATTACGACCCCAAGCAAAGGAGAAAGAAAACCGAAAAAGGGAAAATGACAAGGAGGATGGCAATTTGACTTTGCTGTTTTAGATCACAGTGGTGCTTATTGAAAATGGCCTGATTCTCCCAAAACAGTGTTCCTCCACTTGGCCTACAAGTGATGGCCGACAACAACATTGCAACCTTAAGCTAAACCCCAATTATGAGGCTTTAAATGTACCCATTTGGGCTCAACAAAAAATGTTGGAATCAAATGACTAGACTGGCCCACAACCTAATCTCTTCGAAGACAACTATACAGAAAATACAGAATTAGAAGTGGAAATGCCTCCAACAACCAAAATCCAATTCTATGTCGTTACCAGTCACTACCTACACAGGCTACAAAAGTAAACACCAAGGAATGCAAAAACCTTCAATTTAAATCAGTAAATGGCCTTGATTGACTTAAATTTGATTTGACTGCAGAAATTGCTGTCAGATTTTAGTAGGCACAACACACACTTGGAACCTTAAGAGTAATTCCAAATAACCTTATCCAGTTCGTGGACCCAATTCTCTTGAACAGTAATCTCTCCATTTAAACGCGTATTGTGCAATATATGCAAATTACACACTAATTATCTGAAGTCAGGGAAACACTCTGGTGTAAATAATTCCAGGTAACAGATGTCTTTAGATGCATAGCGTTTCAGCCAGATCAGTTAATCACAAAATTCGGATGGGTTCATTGATTTTGCTTTTGAAGCTCAACAATCTACTGTATTGCAATATAAGTTGGCCTTCATCTAACTAATTTTAAACTTTTTATAAAAAATTCTGTACGATTAAACAACATTATTAAAAAGGTGAAATGGCAATAACAGGAAAGACCTGGGATTCTCAACCGTCAAAGCCAAACCAAAGCAGCAAATCAGCAAAGCCAAAAAATGTTGATCTATATAGCCAAAACAGTAGATAAGTCAGAGGCGGGCACGTGAAATTGTACAGTGCTCTCTGGTCAAAGCACAGCTCGAGTACTATGGCCAGTTCTCGTTACCAAAACACACAAGACATTCAAGCCAGGGAGGAGCAAAGAGCCACAATGATAATCCCCATCTTGGAGGTCTCCGTTACGAAGACAGACTAGAGAAACTTGAGCCGTTCGACCTTGAAAGATGGCAACTGAAAGGTAATCTTAAGAACCAAAGGATATGGGGATAGTGCAGGAAGGTGGAGTTGATGATCAGCCATGATCTGATTGAATGGCAGAGCAGATACGAAGTAACGAATAGCCTACTCCTGCTCCTATTTCTTATGTTATGTATACCAAATTGTAAATGGCATGGAAAAAGAGTAAATTCGGAAAATTGCTTTAAATTAAATTGAGAGTGTCGAACAAGGTCGCAGGATTAAAAGTGATAGAGACAAATTTACAACCAGTATCAGCTAGTTCTTGTTCCCATAAAAGAGCAATCAACACACGGAATGGACTCCCAGATAGAGTTGCATTTTAACGAAGGAAATATAAAATTGCCTTGGCTGAAACATAGCCTCGTAATCTTAGTCACAAAAGTTTGTTCACAGACAGGTGCTTCCCAGCTCTAGGTATTGTACCAAAGTGCAAGAGCTTTTCCTAAAAACGGGAAACTCATTTTTCACTGAATTTACAAAACAGACAAAAATGTGCAAAAAAAAACTAAATTACTAAAATTTGACAGTTGAAAACTAGATAAACATTAAACTCAAAAAAGGCACATGACCAACGTTAACCATTGAAAATTTAAGAGCAGAGAGACAGGGGAAATGATTACTGACATTTTCGACTGCAAAATTTAAATTTG
The DNA here is from genome assembly GCF_052327205.1 of Somniosus microcephalus. Lineage (NCBI taxonomy): Eukaryota > Metazoa > Chordata > Chondrichthyes > Squaliformes > Somniosidae > Somniosus > Somniosus microcephalus. The sequence goes on from NC_141018.1 coordinate 30,675,740, forward strand.
TTTCACAATGCTTAACTCAATACCTTTTCCCCATACCAATTTTAGCAAACAAGAAGCTTCCCACCCCTGAGGAAAAATGCATTTCAAGATATACAGCAATGAAGCAACATCTGCTAACAGAGTGCAGCTTTGAAGAATGGGTACATTTCTGACGAGTTGATGCTGAGATTTAGATGGCCTAAATATCTCTAAAGTGGTATTTTTATTTTTTTTCTGCAGAAACAAAACTTGGCCGCAACATTTGCGAATGCTAGTAGATAGCAATCCAGTCTGCAGTTTATTGAAGTGTGCAAGATCTATTAAATAATTCAATCCCCTAATTAACATGCACCCAGGCAAAAATGTTATGTAGGTCAGATGTATTCTACAAAGAAAATTAAAGTTTGCATTCTGCGGAGACGTTGCAAGTACAGTTTATGCAGTGCACGATAAGTGCCGCACGCACCCAGTTTCGGATAACAGAAAAGCAATTCGCAAAAGAAAGATCATTTCATATCTAACTCCATTAGTCATAGAGTTCAACAATTTCAGATCATAACCTCGGCCCCCATCACTTTTTTTATCCACACTTGTTTGGCTCTTTTTCTTCCCTCCCACATGGCAGCTGTCTTTCGTTCTACCAGCGCAATTCACACTTCATCTAGAGCCATCTTTTGTTCCTTAACCTGCCCCATTACCACCTCCTCTCGCCTTGAATATCTCTTCATGTCTCTCAATGTTTCTTAATCTCTCCTGCCTTCTATCCTGTCACTGACCTTCCCTTTTGTTCTTTTATCCCCTCCCCCAGCCCCTAAACTTGCTTTAAAATCTGTCCCCTTTCCTGCTTTTTTCCAGTTCTGATGAAAGGTTCTTGACCTGAAACGTTAACTCTGTTTCTCTCTCCACGGATGTTGCCTGGCCTGCTGAGTATCTCCAGCATTTTCTGTTGTTATTTCGGATTTCCAGCATCCGCAGTATTTTGCTATCCATTAGTCAACATCCTCTGTGCTTAATGCAATAAAACATCAAAAACAATAATTGAATGTTCTTACACAAAGCAGTTGTTATTTTTGAACCCTAACTTTTATCATCTTCCAAAGGCAACATATTGGGAGACAATTCCACAAACGCCAAAAGCATTTCGGTACCTTTCCCAAGTGGCCACTGTTCCAGTGAGCCAAAATGAACGTCAACAGGCTATTTGACTTTGGAGGGCGGCGCAATACAACCAAGCCATCACCAAATGTACATACTTGCACACTTTTTCCAAACAGAGGTGACTGAACAAACAGGAATGGAGAACATTAGATGAGTTTGCACTCCCCTAGCCAGAAAACAGCACGGCCAATTTTCATGCCTACCATTGCCCTGGCTCAGACCTGCTAAACAGTTAAAATGAGGAAATGGTGACTAGGATTCAAGTACACACAAATACATGCTGGGAACCAAATATTATTCTGATCCCTGCACAGAATTCCAAACAACCAAATCACTTCCTATTCACTCCCATGATATACATACTTGGTGAAACACTCGAGGGATAATCATGTTGTGCGCACATTTCTACACAGATTCAGCTTCTCAGTGAACAGCATGCTAGCTAATACCAACCCAAAAGCCTAATCGTGCCCAAGGATAAAGCTGCACTTTCATGCAAACCTCTTTGCAACTATTATTTTCATAATATTTAACTTTCCTAATTTTGATTCACAATCTTCATCTTTGTATCGTATCTAGACAACCCTGACCACAGTAGAAAGCAAATTAAGCTTTATGTGCATGCACAGATTGGGGAAACATTTGCAACTGGCACTCATCTAGTTTTATACGTAAAAAAAACAATTTCTATAGCGCCTTTAACACAGTAAAACATCCCAAGGCGCTTCACAGGAGTATTAAGACAAAAAATTTGACACCGAGCCACAAGGAGAAATCAGGGCAGATGACCAAAAGCTTGGTCAAAGAGGTAGGTTTTAAGGAGTGTCTTAAAGGAGGAAAGAGGGGGAGAGAGGCGGAGAGGTTTAGGCAGGGAAATTCCAGAGCTTAGGGCCTAGACAACAGAAGGCACGGCCACCAATGGTGGAGCGATTATAATCAGGGATGCTCGAGAGGCCTGAATTAGAGGAGCGCAGATATCTCGGGGGGTTGTGGGGCTGAAAGAGATTACAGAGAGATAGGGAGGGGCGAGGCCATTGAGGGATTTGAAAACAAAGCAGGAATTTTGAAATCGAGACGTTGCTTAACCGGGAGCCAATGTAGGTCAGCGGGCACAGGGGGTGATGGGCGAACGGGACTTGGTGAGAGTTCGGGCAGCTGAGTTTTGGATGACCTCCAGTTTACGTAGGGTAGTACTCATTTTAGCCCACCCAGCCAATCTGCTTTCTGCCAGTCAATAAATAAATAATGCCCTTTTCAGCCATGGAAACCATGAGCTCATGCAGGGCCAACATGTACGAAACAGCTACCCACTCAAAAAATTTAAATCAACTGCCACACAAAAAGAACCAGCTCCCTTGTTTCAAGATTCTATCTATCCATCCATCCTTCTTGTGTTTCACTGCAGCACAGGCCTGCATTTCACAGCTCCCACAGGACAGCTAACAAAGGAGTCAAACAGAAAGTGAGACATCTGGGCACTAATAGTTCATAGTGCAGAGCAGATGTAAATGCGGTTCAGGAAAATTAAGACACCACAGAAGGGGCCTTTGACTGATCAATACAGGAGCACCGCTCCGATGGAATGATGGAGACGAAAGGATAGAAGCAACTACAGTACATCCTCTCACAGTAACAGGATACTGATGGAAGCACTAAATTAAACTAGGTCCTCTGGATAAGCCTTCTGCAAGTAGCGTGCACAACTCATTTTAGGAAGTTGTGACAAAAATGGTAGCAAGACACTTCAACTAGAGTTTCACATCTACAGATAACTATATAGACAGGAAAGAGTTCACAGCAGTTACCAGCACAATTGCAACTCTTGCTGAAACAGCTCCGGGTTGCAGAATTTGAAGAAACAACTGAGTTTGTTAATAGCAGAAATTCTATGTACTGTATTACAATCTATGGTTCAAACTCAAATTAAAATGGTGGCATCTGACTAATCACTGCATCAAGAATAAAGGATATCCAACTGTTGAAATACTAATGTAATTTGAGAAAGGGGAACAAAATGGCCACAGCTACTAGCTGCACCTTCAATTGCAGCTACACAGATTGTTTAAAAACAGGCTATATGCAACCCTGTGCTAGAAACAGCTTTAAAAAAAGAGACTTCACACATAACTGAGAAATGATCGGTCTAATTCAAAAAGACGATCATACATGGTTAAAAAGGGAGGAACATGGCAGTGCGCTAGCTACAAATTATGTAAGGAAGCAACATTCAGTTGGCTCATAAAACATTTAGACTGAACAGCCGGAGGAAGATAAACAACCAGAGATATTCGGCTTCCATTTTCCCATACTTCAAATCTTCAGGTCTTTGCAAGTGGGTTGTATTTTTCAATGCAATGAGGGCTGCATTAGAAAGGTATATGCAGTGAATTATTTTATTCTTTATTAAAAAAGACTTGCATTTATATAGCACCTTTCACGAGCCTCAGGACATTCCAATGCGCTTTACAGCCAATATAATACTTTTTGAGTGTAGTCACTGTTGTAATGTAGGAATTATAGTAATAACTTAAACATGAGCCTGACACAAGGTCATTTTAGGAGCCAGAAAGTTCAATTTTCAATTCAAATTATAGTATTTGACGAGCAAAGCGCAAGTAGGTTTTTATTTATTCCCCCAGGGGAACCTTGGGACAAAATTAGACTGCAGAGGCAAGCTCCCTTCATTTCAAACGTTGGATTGAGTAAATGTGTATTTTCTAAGTACAGTAGTAGTGTCATCTGGGGTCAAAAACTAGGATTTGTGCAGGGGCAACACTTAACCGAGGATGTACATCGGCTTGCCAATCACCAGCAAAATTTCCCTGTCGAAGATTTGACCACTGCCCACCTCCCCGCCAGCGTCATTGAGCCAAGAACTGGCAGTATGCAACAAACTGCCATATTTAAACAAACACGTGGGCGAGGAGCTTTGATCTCCGTTACATAAAGTGAAACTGCACACATGCATTTCATATTATTCACACAAGTGGGAAGGTCATCGGTTTAAGCACCAATCATTTCCCCCCCATTTTACTTCCTTCTTCACACCATCCCAGCAGGAGCAGCCGGTCAGTACTTTGCTGGAGAGTCCGTGCTTCCTGCCAGAATCCAGACAGCGTGCTGGTGAGCTAGTGTATTGCCATCATGGCTGAATCATATCCTGCTCTTAGCAAAAAAATTCCCACTCTAGTACTTTCCAGCAGGGTTTACGATGGTCAGTGGAAGTGTTAACCTGGCCGGTTTCCCCGCCACGGCCCACAGATCAGCGCAGAACCCATCGGGTCTGCCTGGCTCAATGTTTTCCTTCAATCTAGGATAACTGCAAGTCAGCCCACAAGTTACACCTACAGTAAGTAGAAGATTCTCATTTATCCAGCCCTAAAGAAATAACGACTGCATTATACGATACAGATGACTGGAGTATAAAGGTTGTACGTAATTTGTTAGAGGTTCAGATAGCACCATGAAGCTAGAGATTAAACCGCAACCTTATGAATCACTCAACCATCTTTACCATTACACTATAGTCTCAATAAAATTTAAACAATGTTGATGGTTTAATCATAGAAATTACACTGAATACTAACAGGCTATTGAAATGCTATTATTGTAGTTAATCATTGAGATTCTTACATTGAGATACACAAGACTAAAGTAATCTGGGACATATTTCACAACTGTTAAATTCTGAACAGATTCATGAGAAAGTAGGAGAGTGAATAAGTCAGTTTACAAATGTTATCAGAACCATAAGGCAGTATTACAGACTTATGACCAGGTATTTGCATTCGAGACACATTCACAGCACGATTTTAGATTTCATTTCATCTTTGGTGATTGTCACAAGAGACACTAACCAGTATGCTTGCTGCTAATGCCTGCATCATGTCTACAAAGTAATCACTCCATATTTTCTGGCTAATAGTCAATGAGACATAACAGTACATTGCTTTAGAGAAGAACTAAGAGCTCATTATACTTTACAATCAAACCTTCAACAAGCGTGATTGAGGAAAGCATGGTGACTTTCCTATCAAGACACTGAATTACTTTATCTTTGCTTCCATGAATTACTTTATCTTTGCTTCCATTTACAACCCAACAGATAGTGGGAAATATTATATAGTATAACTGTTTCTAATCATGCTTAAATGTCTGCATACAGCTTAAAAACACAGGATCCCAAATAGTTATATGCCAGATTCCAAATGATTCATGTCACAAATTCCAGCACTTTACAATATTTAAAGTGTGCGCAGGGACAGAGGGACCTGGGAGTTAATGTGCATAGGTCCCTGAAGGTGGCAGGACATATTGAGAGAGTGGTTAGCAAAGCATATGGGATCTTGGGCTTCATAAATAGAGGTATTGAGTACAAAAGTAGAGAAGTTATGCTGAACCTTAGGCCACAACTGGTGTATTACGTCCAGTCCTGGTCACCACACTTTAGGAAAGATGTGAAGGCCCTTGAGAGGGTGCAGAGGAGATTTACCAGAATGGTTCCGGGGATGGGGGATCTTAGCTACAAGGACAGGTTGGAGAAGCTGGATTTGTTTTCATTAGAGCAAAGGAGGTTGCGGGGTGATTTGATAGAGGTGTACCAGATTATGAAGGGTTTAAGATAGGCTAGACAGGGAAAGGCTGTTCCCACTAGTTGATGGTACAAGGACTAGAGGACACAGATTTAAGGTTTTGGGCAAGAGATACAGGGGGGGGGGGGGGATGTGAGGAAAAACCTTTTTACGCAGCGAGTGGTGAGGACCTGGAATTCGCTGCCGACGGAAGTGGTGGAAGCAGACACACTCAATGTTTTCAAGGGGAGACTGGATGGGCACTTGAGGGAAATAAACTTGCAGGGCTACGGGGATAGAGCGGGGGAATGGGACTGACTGGATTGCTCCACAGAGAGCCGGCACGGACTCGATGGGCCAAATGGCCTCCTTCCATGACATTATGACTAATAGTATGCTTTGCGATAACACCAGCAGATTTAGTAGATGCTGCCCCCATTAGGCTTATACAGCCAACATCTCGTGGAGATCACATGCAGCTATCTACTAAGCATGCCAGTGATATCTAGCACACAGCTGTGTAACTTATACTATATTGAAATACAGTCTTGTTTGAACACTTCAAGCAGTTGGCATCATATCTATTTGAAATGTCAGTTGTGCAGCTTGCCAATGCTAAATTGACAACAGATTGGCATCCCGTCTTGTACCACTGCCTCAACCTTACAACTGCAGCAAGAGTACCCAAACAGCCATTATAATTTCTGGAAGACATCATGTGGCCACAAGTAATGATTTTGAGAAAACAAAGTTAGCCCTCTTTCTCTCTCCACCTTTGCAGATTTTAAACTCTTTCCCTCCATCCCAAATTAGCTGTCCTGACCCATGTTTAGTCTTACGTTAATAGACATGCAATGCATAGCGAATCATAGAATGGTTACAGCACAGGAGGCCGCCATTTGGCCCGTCGAGCCCGTGCTGGCTCTTTGCAAGAGCACTTCAGCTAGTCCCACTCCCCCACCCTTTCCCCGTAGCCCTGCAAATTTTTTTCCTTCAGGTACTTATCCAACTCCCTTTTGAAAGCCGTGATTGAATCTGCCTCCGCCACCCTTTCAGGCAGTGCATTCCAGATCCTAACCAGTCGCTGTGTAAAAAAAAGTTTTTCCTCATGTCGCCTTTAGTTCTTCTGCCAATCACCTTAAATCTGTGTCCTCTAGCTCTCCACCCTTCCACCAATGTGAACAGTTTCTCTCTATCTACTGTCTGGACCCCGTCATGATTTTGAACACCTATCAAATCTCCTCTCAACCGTCTCTGCTCTAAGGAGAACAACCCCAGCTTCTCCAGTCTATCCACGTAACTGCAATCCCTCATCCCTGGAATCATTCTTGTAAATCTTTTCTGCACCCTCTCCAAGGCCTTCATGTCCTTCCTAAAGTGCAGTGCCCAGAATTGGACACAATACTCCAGCTGAGGCTGAACCTGTGTTTTATAAAGTTCGTCATAACAATCAGACATGTAGCATTAACCGGACCACGCTACAAAGTGCCACAGGTCAGTTTTACATAGATCAAGAAACGCAGGTAATATCCCTTCCTTTATTGGAAAATCAGTTATTAATATTCAAGGCCTACGATATTGGAGCCTGGACAGGGAAGCAGGTAAGGAATGTACGATTCATGCCCAAAGGATCCCGTTCCTAAATATCTCCATACAGGTTGATGCACAATTTTTTTGCACATAACAGCAGTTCTGTGCGTTAATATGTCAGGAACAAGTTCTTAAAGATTTTAAAACTCACTTTATAAAACGTTTAATCTTTAAAATTAGCAATCAAAATTGTTTACTGCAACATGCACAAAAACAAATCCATGAAGCAATTCTCATTCACAGGATGCACAACTTCAAACCATAAAAACAACACCTATTGATGGGTTAAAAAACAAAAGATAAAGAACTGCTTATATATCGCGTTCTCATCCTCAGGACAACCAAAGCATGTCGCGCACACAATGAATTACTTTTAAAGTGTAGCCACTTACGTAAGCAAATGCTGTAACCAATTTGCACACAGCTCCACAGACAGTGAGGTAAGTGACCAGTTGAACACTCTTGTGATGGTGCTAGTTGAGGGACGAGTGTTGGGCAGGACAGAACTCCCCTGCTTCTGCTCGAGTGGGATCTTCTACAGCCATCTGAAGGCTAACTAAGCCTCAGTTTGGCATCTCATCCAAAAGACAACACCTTTGACAATGCAGCACTCCCTCAGCGCTGCACTGAAGTGTCAACCTGGACTATATGCTCAAATCCTAAATCTATCAACCAGGCACAATAGGATTATTGCATTTCACGCCACCTTTCGGATTACTGCACATTTTAATCTGCGTCACAACCAGTCAAAAAGGCTACAACAGGACATAAAAATTACATTTTGCCCTGATTAATAACTTGTTGGGTGGTTTGAATAGTTCCATTCTACAAATGAGAAGGTTGGCCTAACTGAAGATTCAGCATTTCAATATTCACTGCAAATTAAGCAAATCCAAGAAACAGTTTGTATACGACCTAGTAGATTTTTAAAAAAGGGAGGGGGGGGGGGGGGGGAGAATTTAACCTCAGACCACAATTTGAGACAAAAAATGAAAAAGAACGGCAAAGATGCTATTGTAGGAATAGGCGTATTCCTAACCAAATCACGGAGGTCGACTCAGGAGAAACAATCCAACAAGTCTTTAATGAAGGATTTGACGAAGTACAGAAAACAACAAGGATCGATGCAAGAGAGCCTTGGAACGGGTCTTACCCGAACGGGGACGCCACGAGGACTGACTCGGCAGTCCCGAGGATTGCGTCATGACGTCATCGCGTTTGCCCGTGCTTGGGGCGATCACGTGATGTGCGCCGTGACGTCATCACGTTTGCCCGCGCTTAGGGCGGTCACGTGCTGTGCGACGTGACGTCGTCGCGTTCTTAAAGGGGGCAACGCCCCGTACATGCAAACTCTATACAAACATAGTTAAAGGGAATTATGTACAATAAGTAAGAGACAATCGGTGGTACCGCTACACTATAAAGTAATGACGTGTAAAATGCGGTTCAAAAGGTCAATTTTTTTTTTAAACCTACATTCTGCTCACAAGCATTTCATGTAAAAAAAGGGTTTTCTTCTGTGAGCACAAGTCTCATGGATTCGTAGGTCTTATCAAATCAATTAAACAGGCACTAAAATCAATACAGTAACTGCAACCTCAGCTGAACTTGGAAATATACTACAGTACAATTCAGTGAGTCTAAACAGCAGAGGGAACCTAATACAAGCAGAAGAAACAAATTACTTAAAGATTCACCATGTTGTTTACCACTAGCTATATTTTTAAGCAAAATGATTTATATGTAATATGCAAACTTCATACTTCAATGACACCCATCCCAACAAAACAACTGTACAAGTGTCACAATGTGCTATACTGAGGCTCATTGCTTCTACTTTCAAAAATGCAGAGAACAGCCAGTGAACAATGCACGTGTTGCAAACTTTAGCAAGACATTTACACAAAATAGGTGACAGGAAACATCAGATGCAGCACAACATAAAACTGCACAATTACAGCACTGAAGTGCTGCATTCAGCACGAATTAAAAATGAACATTGTTAATTTATCGTCAAGGATGTTGGCACGTTAAAAAAAAAACCTTGACAAACGCTGGTGTGAATAAGGGCAAATGTCAAGGGAGATGATGGAACTTCTGGTAACCAGTACACAATTTGCAAATGACATTAAAACATTTCTTAAAGGAGGTATGGTTTTTATTATTCATGCTCGGGATGTGGGCGCTGCTGACACGGCCGGAAATTATTGAGACTCCCTGGTTGCCCTGATTTGATACAAGTGGGTGGCTTGCTAGGCCACATCCGAGGGCAGTTAAGAGTCAACCATGTTGGTGTGGGACTGGAGTTGCATATCGGCCAAACGAGGCAAGGATGCAAGTCAACCAGTTGGGTTATTACAACAATCCGACAGTTTGATCACTTTTTTTTTTTAATATATATACACTGATAGCAACATTTTTACTTCCAGATTAATTCCCAGAAATTCGGGGCCCCACGGGTGAGCACGCGCTGGGTACTCACCCGTAGGCCCAACAAAAGTGTTGGTTTCGTGCATGCACTGCGCAGGCGCGGGAAACCGGAACTTCCGTTCCCTTAAAGGAAGGGGTTCACAGGTCGAACGCGTGCGCCGGAGAGGCAGCGCGTACGCCTGGAACTTCTGTTTTTTTTGCAGCTTTCTCCGGGAGGGTAAGTCTCCAGCAGCTATGCTTTTAAAAAGCAGTCGCAAGGCCTGCTTTTAACAAGGTAAGTGGTGAATTAAGTAAAATTAAAACATTTTTCCCCACAGGTTTATTATTTTTTAATACTTTAAAGAAAGGTAAGTTTAATTTTAGCCCCGTTAGAAACTGTAATTAATTTTCTCAAAATTTAAATTGTTTAAAATAGTTATTTTATGTAATTTAGAGTTATTTTAAAAATGTGATTTTTTTTTTTTTTTTTTAATTTATTTGAAGTTTTAGTTATGTTTTGGGGCTGAATTGTATTCATAGATTTGACAGCCCTTCCCGTCAAATCTATGAATACAGATTCCCTGCTACCATTGGCTCTCCATGGCCCACGTGATCCCAGGGAACGCTTCGAACTAACTGCGCCCCTGGGATACGCAAGCACTGCGCGCCGGCAGTTGGAGCAGGCCCAGGATCGGAATCCCACGCGGGTCCTCAGCACAACGGCCGGCGCGCTAGGTAAGTGCAGGTCGGGGGCTTGCACCTGCGGGAAGCCTCCGACCCGAATTTCTGGGCCATTTTTTATATATTGAATTCAAATTCTGAAACTGCCATAGTGGGATTCGAACTCTCATTCTCTGGATTATTAATCCAGTAATTTAACCACTAGACTCTTATAACACAGCCACAAAGAGTAGATATGAAGACGACTAAAATCATATCAAATCCTGAGATAAATGCGCGAATGTCTTGTAGGCAATATGCCCTCTAACATTTTCTTGGGTGCACGGTTTTTCCCCATGCCTGGACAGGAAGCTCCAGAGCGCTTGCAGCTTAGCGGGAACATTGCTTGTAGGTTGCCTGGATTACTGCAAGATCTGCAAAACCTATTCTAAACTATACCAATTGTCCATAAAAATTAAAAATAAATCCACTAAACATGTTTTCTGAACCAGCACTAAATGTTGCAGAAACAGACTGCTTTCTTGAAATAGGAGCAATTGTTACATAAATAATTGAATCAGCAACTTTTACTGTACAATGGTTACACGTCAGAGAGCTTCTGCAGCAAGTACCCCCGTACTACAACTGTCCTTAAAAAGCAGTCAAGTCCCCATTTATATACTGTCAAAAATAATTGTTTTAAATTAAAAGGAAAGCAAAACCTTACAGCATTAAGCTCTTGGAGACAATAGAGAAATTGTATAATTCAACAGAGAATCAAATGGGGAACGTTTCAGGACAAATCAATGTAGGTAAAATATTGGAGTTCCTCACCGCCCGCCTAAAAGCATTTTCTTGAGCAGTCTATACTTAACTGGAGAGTTAATCTCAGGCATTTTGTTGCCATCAAGAATTGAGCTAGTAGGACTACTTGATTGCAAGCTTTTGTGTTGCAACAGACAGACATTAGATTAAAGGGCCAATGATAGGCAAGCATGTAAATTTGATTTCACTTCCGAACTTGAAAATGAGAGCTGTTAAAAAAAAGTGGAAAAGCATCCTTTTACAATCACAAATATACTGCTTTTAAAATTCATACAATGCACAATTTAGACAGATTTTTATTGCATTCCAAGTCCCAGATTACACAATTTCAACAGCAACTACATCGAGGGCCATCACTCTACTCATGGCCGAGCTGTAGAGGTTGGCCCGTCAGCTGACGCAACACCCAAAACCCAAAACCCAAAACGAGCATGCAACAGAAAAACAAATTGTATCTAGAAATGCAGAAATGAGAACAATGCTCAGCCATGGATCTTGGATGCTCATTAAAAAAGGTCAATCGCCAGCAAGATATTTGCATAGTTTGGAAGAAAAATGTGGAACACAATAGATCCTCTTTATAAAGCGCTCGATGCCATGCAAAATATGTCATGGGGCATTCTGTGCAGATCAATCAATAAGTGTGCAATGCACACAAGATTATGCAAGTGCTCTTTGGAAGTTAAATTTTATAGCTGAAGTAGTTCCAATACAACCTGTTGCATTTTCTATACAAAGTCTATGGTCGTGTAGGGACATATTACAGTGTACTGTAGTTAAGTGTGACCTGCAGGCAAGAATAGCTGATCAGTCATACTTGTGAAATCATAAATGAACATGCTTCTGCCTGAAAGAATTTAATCAAGACTAAACAAACCTTACAACTCAAGTAGCAGCAACTTACAACTAAATGTTTCTCCTATGAGTACACAGTACAAACTTCAATGTTTTAGGTTTGCTGAAAAGAAGCGTTCAATTGAAGTTTAAGAAACAGAAAATGCTGGAAACCACCTTCCATTAGTAAAGGTCATGGAGCTGAAACATGAAATCTGTTTCTCACTCCGCAGATGCTGCCTGACAAAGTTCCCTGTAGAGTGGACACACACACACCAGCCCCCCCCCCCCCCCAAAATTTTTCACGCCTGCGTGGTTGTTCCCATTGAAAAGCCAATGAGCGGCCTGCGCGGGACCTCCATTCCGCTGCGTGGCCACACAGCTCAGCGGGAACGTTGCTGCCTGACCTGCTGAGCGTTTCCAGAATGTTGTGTTTTTTGTTATTGTTAAAGTACTCGCTTCTAATGATAGCAAAATAATGCGGATGCTGGAAATCCAAAATAACAGAAGACGCTGGAAAAACTCAGCAGGCCAGGCAATATCCGTGGAGAGAGAAACAGAGTTAACATTTCAAGTCGAAGACCCTTCGTCAGAACTGAGAAAAAAGCAGGACATGAAACAGATTAAAAAGCAAGTTTGGGGGCTGGGAAATGGGGGAGGGGAGGAAAGAACAAAAGGGAAGGTCTGTGGGAGGTGGAGAGACATTAAGAGATATTCAAGGCGAGACGAGATGGTAATAAGACAGGTAAAGAGACAAAGGATGGCTCTAGATGAAGTGTGAAATGCGCTGGCAGAATCAGAGATAGCTGCCATGTGGGAGAGAGAAAATGGAAAAGGCACAAACCAAAAGTGCGGATAAAAAATATATAGAAATATGATGGGGGCCGAGGTTATGATCTGAAATTGTTGAACTCGATATTGAGTCCGGAAGGCTGTAAAGTGCCTATTTCTATATTTACTCAGAAGAAAGCAAATGCTTTTAATGGCTGCTGGTATATGAAAATTAATACAGAAACGAAGGCAAGAGAGAAAAACGTCGAAGACTGTAAACATCTTGTGTTACTGGCGGAGACTTGGTTTAGAATCAAAAACGAAAACATTATTATAATCTGGTGTAATCACCTCAATCTATGTGTGTAGGTGACAGACCACCGATTTCTCCATTTTTACTGGAGGACCAGAGAAAATTGACAAGATTACATCTCATCAACCCAAATTCCGTTTGACAGAGATAATGTACTAAAAGCACCTGACCATGATTACACGCCTATGATCACACTACAAAGGGCAATTTTGTCTATTCTGAAACTTTTTTTTATGGCTCTACTTCTACAGTGCTTCCTTAGAGCAAATAGCCACCTTTGCCTTAAAGTACGCCTACAGTATATAAAAAGATCAATTTAGGTGAACCTTACACCAGATTTCAAATGATTCAGAGCTCAATTGCTATAGAAATATAGAAGTAAACAAGTATTTATATAGCGCCTTTAACATAGTAAAACGTCCCAAGGTGTTTCACAGGAGCATTATAAAACAAAATTTGACACCGAGCCACAATATTAGATCAGGTGACAAAAGCTTTGTCAAAGAGGTAGGTTTTAAGAAACGTCTTAAAAGGAGGAAAGAGAGGTAGCGAGGCGGAGAGGTTTAGAGGGGGATTTCCAGAGCTTAGGGCCTAGGCAACAGAAGGCACGGCCACCAATAGTGGAGCGATTAAAATCGGGAACGCTCAAGAGGCCAGAATTGGAGGAGTGCAGGTTTGTAGGGCTGGAGGTTTCAGAGATAGGGAGGGCGCGAGGCCATGGTGGGGTTTGAAAACAAGGATGAGAATTTTAAAATCGAGGCGTTGATTAACCAGGAGCCAATGTAGGTCAGCGAGCACAGGGGGGTGATGGGTGAACGGGACTCAGTGCGAGTTAGGACACGGGCAGCAGAGTTTAGATGACCTCACATTTACAGAGGGTAGAATGTGAGAGGCCAGCCAGGAGTGCGTTGGAATAGTCAAGTCTCGAGATAACAAAGGCATGGATGAGGGTTTCAGCAGCAGGTGAGCTGAGGCAGGGGCGGAGTCAGCCGATGTTACGGAGGTGGAAATAGGCGGTAAATTCCAGTAATTGTGCATAGATTCAAACTTTATCAATGTTTGAGAGACAAATTCTGGACAAAATAAGTTCAGAGCAGCTTTGTTCAAACATTATTCTACACTATACCTTTTATTTTACAAAAAAGCATTCAGAAATAAACAGACGGATATAGGCAGGGGATAAGTCACACACCAGTTCAAATATAACCCTTTTTTGCTAAGCACATTTTTAAAAGTTCCAAAAAACCATTTCACCATCAGCGCTACCCAAGCATTAAAATGTAACAAGCATTCAGATGTTGGTGAGTGGAACTCTGCAAATCCATGCTTTAGGCTCGTAAGATTTTAACCAGACAACAAAACAGTATAACTCAAATCTGCCAGCTCTACTACACTACAAGAAGCGGGAATGGCAGCATAGTTGTAATGTCACTGGACTAGTAATCCAGGGGCCTGGAGTAATGATCTGGAGACATGTATTCCGAATTCCACGATGGCAGCTGGGGAATTTAAATTCAGTTAATTAAATAAATCTGTAATAAAAAACTAGTATCTGTAATGGTGACCATGAAACTATCGGATCGTCGTAAAAACCCATCTGGTTCACTAATGTCCTTTAGGGAAGGAAATCTGCCGCCCTTACCCGGTCTGGCCGACATGTGACTCCAGGCCCACAGCAATGTGGCTGACTCTCAACTGCCCCTCTGAAATGGCCGAGCAAAAGGCGGCGGCTCACCGCCACCTTCGAGGGCTTTTAGGGATGGGCAATAAATGCTGGCTTCGTCAGTGATGCCCACATCCCTTGAATGAATTTTTTAAAAAGTACCCATTTCAGACTAGTGCCTGTCGTATCCAGAGGTGAATACTCAAGGTAACACTTCTGTTGCTGATGCGGAAACAAATGCACATTCTACAGCACAAATCCAAACTTGGGATTCAGATGGCATTTGAAACAAACACTTAGAACTTTGCTCCCCTCTAGGTCTATAAAACCTTGCGATCTAATTTATTCAACAAGGTTCAAGGTTCATAACTTATTCGCTGCACATTAATTTATGTATTTCAACATTTAGTATTGACGCAGTTAGCACATGGCACATACTTGAATTGCAAATTCGCGAGATTAAAAAAAGTCAATTGAGATTCGAGGCATTTCCTTGATTATTCAAGGAAAAAAAAAAAAATCAGCATTAGCAGCATACAGGTCATGTTTGCGGAAGTCACAGGACAGCCAGATCCAGCAGAGAAGAGCAAGGAGAGATTGAACAGAGGTGTTCAAAATTATGAGGCAGGAAGGCCGATAACCAGAAGAGACAGAGTTAAGATAATTGGCAAAAGAATCAGAGGGGGGATGTTTTATGCAGCGAGCTGTAGAAACATAGAAAAATAGGAGCAGGAGTCGGCCATTCGAGCCTGCTCCGCCATTCAATGAGATCATGGCTGATCCTCTATCTCAATACAGGAAACTCTTTTTTTATCCGGCACCGACGGGACCGGCGTGGTGCCGGTTGATCAAAAAGTCCGGATTACAGGGAGGTATACTTACCAAGGTACGAGAGCCCTGTACACGGCCACAGATCCAGGTGCCCCTGTTGCATGGCAACAGGTGCAGGAACCCCGGTTACACGGCCACAGATCCAGGAACCCCGGTTACACAACCACTAATATGAAGTAAAACTTACCTGAACCTACTCCTGAATTTTGCCGGTTAAGAGAGATTTCCGGTTATTTAGGTGCCGGTAAAAAGAGAGTTTCCTGTACCATATTCCCGCTCTCTCCCCATACCCCTTGATGCCTTGTGTGTCTGGAAATCTATCTATCTCCTTCTTAAATATATTCAGTGACTTGGCCTCCACAGCCTTCTGTGGTAGAGAATTCCTCAGGTTCACCACCCTCAGTGAAGAAATTTCTCCTCATCTCAGTCCTAAATGTGCTACCCCGTATCCTGAGACTGTGACCCCTCGTTATAGGCCCCCCCAGCCAGGGGAAACATCCGCCCTGCATCCAGTCTGTCTAGCCCTAGTGATGGTCTGGAATGCGCTGCCTGAAAAGGTGGTGGAAGCAGATTCAATAGTAACTTTCAAAAGGGAACTGGATATATACATACAAAAGGAACAACATTGCAGGGCTATGGGGAAAGAGCAGGGGGGAGTGGGACAAATTGGAGAGCTCTTTCAAAGAGCCAGCACAGGCACGATGGGCCAAATAGCCTCCTTCTGGGCTGTACTAATCTATGATTCTATGATGAGGTTTCACTCAACTGGGTTAGAAACATAGAAGATAGGAGGAGTAGGCCATTCGGCCCCTCGAGCCTGCTCCGCCATTCAATGCGATCATGGCTGATCATCCAAATTCAGTACCCTGTCCCTGCTTTCTCCCCATACCCCTTGATCCCCTTAGCCTTAAGAAATATATCCAACTCCTTCTTGAATATATTTAATGAATTGGCCTCCACTGCCTTCTGTGGTAGAGAATTCCACAGGTTCACCACTCTCTGGGTGAAGAAATTCCTCCTCATCTCTGTCCTAAATGGCCTACCCCTTATCCTTAGACTGTGACCCCTGTGACTGTTACAAATATGGCCAACTTTAATGCATCTTTAGAGTAATCACCATTACTCAAACAGCAAGCCGTTACAAAAAAATCACGTGAAGTGTTACGAGAATAAAGAACACATTAACGACAAGTAGTAAAACTGAAGCTCGTCAAGCACAGCATTTAAGAGGGAATTAGATTAATATTTTTCTTCTTGCTTAAAGGACACAGGAAAGAGCAGAGAAATGGAATTATACGAGATGGCTCGGATACAGAGTTGACACAAATATGTCAGACAGAATAGTCTCTGCTCTGCTGAAATATATAACTCGGATATGAAATCCCACTGCTAACATTCGCTCCAAGTTGCCAGTTCCAGAGTCAAACAGTACATTTGGTGAATCTTGAATGGAGGAGCCCTGAGACGGATTATTAAAAACAAGCCTCTCAATTAACTTCCCTGCTCAAAGGATCAGGAAGTGAGGCTGTCGAGTAACACAGTTAATGAATGCAGTTTAGTTTCTTTTTACAAAATACATACACTTCCTGCCTATGGCTGCTTTAGAATCAGGCATATACAGCACAAAAGGAGGTCATTCCACTCATCATATCTGGACTGGCTGCTTACCAGAGCAATCAGAAACAAAACAACAGAAAATGCTGGAAAAACTCAGCAGGCCAGGCAACATCCGTGGAGAGAAATTAGAGTCGACGTTTCGGGTCGAAACCCTTTTTCAAAACTGGAAAGGAAATGAAATAGATCGAAGGCAGGGCTGCGATCGAACAAAAGACATTAAGAGGTATTCAAAACCAGACGAGATGGTAATAGGACAGTGGAGACAAAAGACGGCTCAGATTAGGTGTAAAGTGTACTGGCAGGATGGGAGACAGCTGCCATGTGGGAGAGAGAAAAAAAAAAGGGAAAGGGTAGGGGGGGGGGGGGGGGGGGAGAAAAGAGGGGGAAAACCCAAAACAAAGGGGTGGGGAAAAAAAATAAAAATGTAATAGGGGCCGAGGTTATGATCTGAAATTGTTGAACTCGATATTGAGTCCGGAAGGCTGCAAAGTGCCTAATCGGAAGATGAGGTGCTGTTCCTCGAGTTTACGTTGAGCTTCCGTGGAACAATGCAAGAGGCCAAGGACGGTGAGGTCCGAGTGGGAATGGAGCGGTGAATTAAAATGACAGGCAACCGGAAGCTCGGGCTATTGTACAATCAGAAACAAATCCTACTACCGTGCGCTCTCTCACTTCCCTCCATCTTCTGCCGCTTCAAATGTTTATCCAATTTTCCTTAAAAGATACAATGGTCTCCCCGTCTCAACCACTCTGCGTGACCAAACTCTCAACAACTCTCTGAAGAAAACTCTCAACCTCGCTCCTCGCTGAAGATTTTAAACTGAAGGCCTGCTCATCACCGACTCCCTAACCCAAGAAAATAGTCTGGCAGTTTGCCTCTTTGAAACCCTTGATCATTTTAAAAACCGCTTGTCCTTCTCTGCTCCAGGGCAAATAATGTCAGTGCCTCACGTTTAGTCACAAGTTTCCCCATCCCTGGCATCATCCTGTTGCACGCTCACTTTATGGCATGAACGCTCTCCCTATAATGCAACACCCAAGATCTCTCAGTACTCCAACCAATAGTTGACAAATTTATCAGGACCTCTTTATAGTCTACATTACAAGTGATTACACTGCAAAAAGCATTTCATTTTGACTGTAAAGCACTTTAGGACATCCTGAGGTTGTGAAAGGCGCTATATAAATGCAAGTTCTTTCTATGCCCCGATTTCTAAAATGCAGGATGTTGTTGGGTTTATTTTACGGCTGGGTCTACCTCTACTGCACTGAATAAAACAGAAACATTTACAGAGAGAAAAAGAGACCTGCATTTATGCCAGCTTTCGAAACCACCAGTCGTCCCAAAGCGCTTTACCGCCAATGAAGTACTTTTTTATGAAGTGCAGTCACTGTTGTAATTCGGCCCTCTTGAGCATCCCTGATGATAATCGCTCAGCCTTTGGTGGCCGTGCCTTCAGCTGCCTGGGCCCTAAGCTCTGGAACTCCCTGCCTAAACCTCTCCGCCTCTCTTTCCTCCTTTAAGACGCGCCTTAAAACCTACTTCTTTGACCAAGCTTGTGACCACCTGCCCTAATTTATCCTAATGTGGCTCACTGTCAAATTTTGTGTCTTAAAATACTCCTGTGAAGCGCCTTGGGGCGTTTTAGGTGCTATATAAAGAAAAGTTGTTGTGGTAATGTAGGAAATTTAAAATTAAGATTTAACCTCAGAATATAGGAGGAAGCTGACTTTCCAACCTCAGTTGAGATCAAAGCTGATTATTCCTTAAGAAGTTGCATATTAATAAAAAATAGTTAGAAAGAGAAAACACAACAAGGAAATACAAAAAAGTTACAAGATGCAGGAGGAGATTTCTTTTTTTGCACACAGAGATAGGATGAAGGTGCCTGGCCCAGAAACATGTCTTGGTGCAGTGCGGCTGGAGTGGGAGCTGAGAGAGAGGAGGCAGCAGAGACCCAACACCACAAAAAGCTACAAGATGCAGGAAGGCAGATTTTAATTTTAATTTTTTTTTTTTTTTTCTTGCATAGAGAACACTTTACAGCCAATGAATTACATTTTTTGGAGTGTAGTAATGCAGGAAATTTTAAAATTAAATTTTATCATTGTAATGTAGGAAATTAAGTTTTATCCTCAGAGTATATGGGGAGAGGGAAGCTGATATTCCAACCTCACAGTTGAGATAAAAGCTGATCATTCCTTCCTAAGAAATTGCATATTCACTTTAAAAAGTTAGAAAGAGAGAGCACGAGGAAATACAAAAAAGTTACAAGAAGCAGGAGTTAAGATTTAAAATTTTTTTGCACAGAGTGCTTTACAGGCAATGAAATACTTTTTTGAAGTGTAATCGCTGCTGTAATGTAGGAAATTAAGTTTTATCCTCAGGATATAGGGGGGGGGGGGGGGAAGCAGATTTTCCAACCTCACAGTTGAGATAAAAGCTCCTTTATAAGAAATTGCATATTAATTTTAAAATAAATAACTTAAAAAAATATTTTAAAAGTTCAAGAACACAACAAGGAATACTTTTAAGTGTAGTCACTGCTGTAATGTAGGGAAATGTTTTTAAATAAGTTTTATCCTCAGATTATAAGGGGGGGAAGCAGATTTTCCAACCTCACAGTTGAGATAAATTCTCCATTATAAGAAATTGCATAAAAATAAATCAAAAAAGTATTAATTAAAAAAGTTAAAGAGAACACAACAAGGAATACTTTTTTTTTTTAAAGTGTAGTCACTGTTGTAATGTAGAAAAAACTTTTAAAATAAATTTTACCCTCAAAATATAAGGGGGGGGGGGGAGAAAGGGAAAGCAGATTTTCCAACCTCACAGTTGAGATAAAAGCTCATAAGAAATGTAAGAAAGGTTAATTTAAAAGAAATGTAAGAAAGATTAATTTTTTTTAAAGTTAGAGAACACACAACAAGGAAATACAAAAAAAAAGTGACAAGCTGCAAGAGAGATTTTGTTTTGCACACACAGGCACACAGGCTGGTGCCTGGCCCAGAAACATGTCGTGGTGCAGATGCTAGGGGAGCTGAGAGGGGGAGAGAGCGAGGGGGAAGGCCCAGCTACACAGGGGGGACTGGGGAGCACCGCCTCACACACCCCTCTCCACTCCCCGGGGACACTTCCTTATAGCCGAGTCTCTCTCACTTACACACAGCAGGCCTCAGGTAGCCCGGTCTGTGAGGGGAATATTGAGGTGTTTCCTCACCTCCATTCGACGGCCTGAGGCCGCCTCCACCTCCACCACACCACCCTGACTGACTGACTTTACTGAGGGAAGAGCGGACCGTGGTCACAGTCCGCCCGCTACCCGAACTCACCTCCTCCCGCGGCCGCCACTCCAGCCCGACTACCCACCACCTCCACCCGCGGGCTCCGCACAGCCACGCCCGCCCCCACTCCCAGCAACAGCCAATCACCGCCCCGCCACTGGTCAGCTCCGCTTTGATTGACGCTCCCTCCGCCCAATCAGATTGTCCTCTTTCCCCCCCTCCTTTTCCCCCCCTCCAATTCCGTTCCGCCAATCGGCTACCGCCGCCCTCGTTTCCTTCACTCTCATTGGTCCATCCTCCCAACCAATCCAATTGCGGCGCTGCGGCCGCCTCCACCCACCCTCCCTCGATAGGCTGAGCCGGCTCCGACCAATCGCCATTCAGCTCTGGTCGCACCGACCAATCAGCGCAGGATTTTAATTTTAAAAAGGGCAACAGACGAGTGTCAGCGAATCATTCACCAATCAGGGATTTACTTCACAGTCGCAGTTAAAGCAGGAAAACTAGAAATTCTGTATTTATTACAGACAAACCAGCTTCAGATTGGATTAATGCCACAAACAGATTGATCTAATCCTCAGTACTTTATTCAGGCACAAAAAAAACAAAGAAAATGTTGCTCTACAGTACAAAGGCTGCTGGAAATCTGAAATAAAAACAGAAAATGCTGGAGAGACTCAGCAGGTCAGAGCAGCATCCGTGGAGAGAGAATCAGAGTTAACGTTTCAGCTTGATGACCTTTCATCAGAACTACAGTAGACTGGTTAATGTTTTGGGTCTAGTACTGAAAGTTGGAAACTGAAGGTTAACCTGTCCTTTCTCTTTACAGGTCCTGAATTGTGGTTTTCTAGCATTTTATTAGTTCCTTCATTGCAACCTCAATAAAAATGTAATTCCTACATTACAACAGTGACTACACTTTATTCAAATTTGTACCGATAATTATTTGGCTTGAAAGTTTAACCATTTACCAAGATAAACTTCTGTTTAATATTGCTTTTGTGACTGGAAGCCTGTGTCCAGTGGGGTACCTCAGGGATCGGTGCTGGGTCCCTTGCTGTTTGTGATCTACATAAATGATTTGGATGAGAATGTAAAAGGTATGATCAGTAAGTTCGCAGATGACACGAAAATTGGTGGGGTGGTAAATTGCGAGGAGGAAAGCCTCAGGCTACAGGACGATATAAACGGGTTGGTCAGATGGGCGGAAAAGTGGCAAATGGAATTTAACCCTGAAAAGTGCGAGGTGATGCATTTTGGACGGACAAATAAGGCAAGGGAATACACAATGAGTGGTAGGACCCTAGGAAGTACAGAGGGACCTTGGTGTACATGTACATAGATCCCTGAAGGCAGCGGAACAGGTAGATAAGGTGGTTAAAAAGGCATATGGGATACTTGCCTTCATTAGCCGAGGCATAGAATATAAGAGCAGGGAGGTTATGATGGAGCTGTACAAAACGCTGGTGAGGCCACAGCTGGAGTACTGTGTGCAGTTCTGGTCGCCTCACTATAGGAAGGATGTGATTGCTTTGGAGAGGGTGCAGAGAAGATTCACCAGGATGTTACCTGGGATGGAGCGCCTCAGCTATGAAGAAAGGCTAAACAGGCTGGGGTTGTTTTCCTTGGAACAAAGAAGGCTGAGGGGGGACCTGATTGAGGTGTACAAAATGATGAGGGGCATAGATAGGGTAGATAAAGAGGAACTTTTCCCCTTAGTAGGGGGGTCAATAACAAGGGGGCATAGATTCAAGATAAGGGGCAGGAGGTTTAGAGGGGATTTGAGGAGGAACTTTTTCACCCAGAGGGTGGTTGGAATCTGGAACTCGCTGCCTGAAAGGGTGGTAGAGGCAGGAACCCTCATAACATTCAAGAAGCATTTGGATGAGCACTTGAAATGCCATTGCATACAAGGCTATGGACCAAATGCTGGAAAATGGGATTAGACTGGACAGGGGTTGATGGACGGCGCAGACACGATGGGCCGAAGGGCCTCTTTCTGTGCTGTATAACTATATGACTCTATGACTAAGATATATTGTTGACAGTTTGGAACCACTACTGTTGCTCATTTACAATAATGGCCTGGACTCTGAAACGCAATGAAAAATGGTCAGATTGGCTGGTGATAATAATATGAGTGAGACAGTGGAATGAGTTAGACAAAATAAGTATGTGGGCAGATGAAATGTAATGCAGACAAGTGCAAAGTACTCCACGAATAGTGTTGGAATCCTAAGGATGAAGACCAAAGGGACTGAGGAGTCTTAGCAGACTTGGTGCCAAACATGTCCAACCAATGCAAAACAGAAATCAACAGTGTTAATAGAATATTGATTGACATAACCAAACCAGTCGACTATAAGTTAGAGAAAGTCATAATCAAAGTATGTAGTGCGTTCCTTGAGTACTGCATCCAGTTCTGGTCACGGAGACACAATGCACTATGGGCAGTGCAGAAAATAGCCATGGGGCTGATTCCTAGTGTCCGAGGTCTATGAGGAAAGAATAAAGAAACTGGAAAAGAAGCATTTGAAGGGTGATCCTAGAGGTAAAGAAGATAGTTAAAGGTATAGAAAAGGTAAATTTGGAATATTACTTTGTTAAATTATGTTATGAAGACAAGGGGTATCACATGGTTCAAACTAGTAAATTTTGGATTGCTGTCAGGAAATTCTTTTTCACACTAAATATGGTCATCTCATGGAATGGACTTCCAGATAGATTGGTGGGAACACAAAATGTAGCAATAATTTAAGAGGATGTTGAAAATAGGGTGCTTCTAGTTGAATGAACTCAAAGAGGTTAAATGGCCTTCCTCATCCGTAATTACCTGTGATCATTATTCCTAAACTGTGATCTCACCCTTTCCTCTCCTCCATCTTGCCCTACCTCTGGTTTTGGATTTAGTAATGGCCTTATACAAACTATATCAATTTTTCTTCAGTATGGTTTGTAGTTATTCTGGTGACTTCCTACACCTCTAGACACCTTTCCATAGCTGCACTGCTGACAATTGTAGGCTTGCACAAGCTGATGTGGTGGACTGGCTGTTGACAGGCCTTGTTAAGGTAGATATATGCCAGAATAAGATTCCAAATAGAACTGTCTCTGTTACAAGCAATGAGTTACTCACTGCAAAAATGGCTCATATCAGTCTCAACTCCTGCAAACTGCTTACCGTTAAAAAAGCATACGGGATCTTGGGCTTTATAAATAGAGGCACAGAGTACAAAAGCAAGGAAGTTATGATGAACCTTTATAAAACACTGGTTTGGCCACAACTGGGGTATTGTGTCCAATTCTGGGCACCACACTTTAGGAAGGATGTGAAGGCTTTAGAGAGGGTGCAGAAAAGATTTACAAGAATGATGAGGGGACTTCAGTTACATGGATAGACTGGAGAAGCTGGGGTTGTTCTCCTTAGAGCAGAGAAGATTGAGAGGAGATTTGATTAAGGTGTTCAAAATCATCAGGGGTCTGGACAGAGTAGATGGAGAGAAACTGTTCCCATTGGTGGAAGGGTCGAGAACCAAAGGACACAAATTTAAGGTGATTGGCAGAAGAACCAAAGGCGACATGAGGAAAAACTTTTTTATGCAGCGAGTGGTTACGATTTGGAATGCATTACATGAGAGGGGGGTGGAGGCAGACTCAATTGTGGCTTTCTAACGGGAATTGGATAAGTACCTGAAGGAAAAAAAATGCAGGGCTACGGGGAAAGGGCGGGGGAGAGTGGGACTAGCTGAAGTGCTCTTGCAGAGAGCCGGCACGGGCTCGACGGGCCGAATGGCCTCCTTCTGTGCTGTAACCATTCTATGATTCTAAATAAAGACTTGCATTTCTTTTGTTATGTCGTTCAGCAGTTTCTCAGAGTCCTTCACACAATGAATTACTTTGAAGAGCAGTGACAATTGTTACATAGGCAAACATAGCAGCCATTTTGCACACAGCAAGATCCACAACAGCAAATTAAAGAAGTGACCAGTAAGGAAGAGTTTACATTAATACAGTGGTTTATCATATTTGTAAACAGAGCAAGCATTTTCCAAACAACATGGGCCCCAAAACAGCCATGAGATGTATGACCAGTTAACCTGTTTTAGTTATAGAATCATAGAAGTTTATGGCACAGAAGGAGGCCATTCGGCCCATCGTGTCTGTGCCGGCCGAAAAAGAGCTATCCAGCCTAATCCTACTTTTCCAGCTCTTGGTCCATAGCCTTGCAGGTTACATCACTTCATGTACTTTTTAAATGTGATGAGGGTTTCTGCCTCTACCACCCTTTCAGGCAGTGAGTTCCAGACCCCCACCACCCTCTGGGTGAAAAAAGTTCTCCTCAACTCCCCTCTAATCCTTCTACCAATTACTTTAAATCTATGCCCCCTGGTTATTGACCTCTCTGCTAAAGGAAATAGGTCCTTCCTATCCACTCTATCTAGGCCCCTCATAATTTTATACACCTCAATTAAATCTCCCCTCAGTCTCCTCTTTCAAAGAAAACAGCCCCAGCCTGTCCGATCTTTCCTCATAGCTAAGATTCTCCAGTCCTGGCAACATCCGCGTAAATCTCCTCTTTACCCCCTCTAGTGCAATCACATCCTTTCCTGTAATGTGGTGACCAGAACTGCACGCAGTACTCTAGCTGTGGCCTAACTAGTGTTTTATACAGTTCCAGCATAAGTTGCGGGAGGTATATTGGCTATGACACTGGGAGAACTCCTTGCTCCTCTTCGAATAGTTCTACGGTCGCACCGATGTCCTTGGGGGAGTGTTTGCTAGTGCTGTTGGGGAGGGTTTAAACTAAAACGGCAGGGGGTTGGGAACCTGTGCAGGGAGACAGAGGAAAGGAAAACAAGGATAGAAGCAAAAGACAGGAAGGAGAAAAGCAAAAGTGGCAGTCAGAGAAAACAAGGGTTTGAATCAAACATGGCCACAGTAAATGATAATTCTAAAAGGTCTAAGAGTGTTAAAAAAACAAGCCTGAAGGCTTTGTGTCTTAATGCGAGGAGCATTCGTAATAAGATGGATGAATCAGCTGTGCAAATAGATGTAAATGGATATGATATGATTGGGATTACGAAAATATGGCTCCAGGGTGACCAAATACACCACATCCACTGGTTCGCCCTTATCTATTCTACCAGTTACATCTTTAAAAAATTCCAGTAGATTAGTCAAGCACGATTTACCTTTTGTAAATCCATGTTGACTTTGTCCGATCCTGTCACTGATTTTCCCGAGTGGCAGGCAGTGACTAGTGGGGTACCGCAGGGATCGGTGCTAGGACCCCAGCTATTCACAATATATATATTAATGATCTAGACGAGGGAACTAGATGTAATATCTCCAAGTTTGCAGATGACACAAAGCTGGGTGGGCGCGTGCGCTGTGAGGAGGATATGGGATCTTTAATAATCACCTGAACCACCAGAAACAGTCAGACGGGGCCTCGGTTTAACATCTCATCCAAAGGGCAGCACCTCTGTGCTCCCTCAACGCTGCACTGAAACATCAGCCTAGATTATGTGCTCAAATCTTGGAGTTGGACTTGAATGCACAACCTTCTGACTCGGAGGGGAGAATGCTGCCAATCAAAAATTTCCAGGGACATATTTGTGGTGCCCAGATTAAATAATTGGCTGAGATCCATCAAGACAAGTGGATATCCCCTCATAGAAACATAGAAACATAGAAGATAGGAGCAGGAGTAGGCCATTCGGCCCTTCGAGCCTGCTCCGCCATTCAATGAGATCATGGCTGATCATCCAAATTCAGTACCCTGTCCCTGCTTTCTCCCCATATCCCTTGATCCCTTTAGCCTTAAGAAATATATCCAACTCTTTCTTGAATATATTTAATGAACTGGCCTCCACCGCCCTCTGTGGCAGAGAATTCCACAGGTTCACCACTCTGGGTGAAGAAATTCCTCCTCATTTCAGTCCTAAATGGCTTACCATTTATCCTTAGACTGTGACCCTTGGTTCTGGACTCCCCGACCATCAGAAACATCCTTCCTGCATCTAGTCTGTCCAGGCCTGACAGGATTTTATAGGTTTCGATGAGATCCCCTCTCAATCTTCTAAACTCCAGTGAGTATAAGCCCAATCGACCCAATCTCTCCTCATACATCATTCCTGCCATCCCAGGTATCAGCCTGGTGAATCTTCGCTGCACTCCTTCCATGGCAAGAACGTCCTTCCTCAGGTAAGGCGACCAAAACTGCACACAATACTCAAGGTGCGGTCTCACTAAGGCCCTGTACAACTGTAGCAAGACATCCTTGCTCCTGTACTCGAACCCTCTTGCTACGAAGGCCAACATACCATTTGCCTTCTTAACCGCCTGCTGCACCTGCATGCTCCTTCATTTTCTTTCCCTACTTCTGCTTTTCAAATAAGTTTGGCACCATTTGCTGTTTGTGCTTTGCATTTAAAACTTGTTTCAAATGACTTAATCACCACATATCTAGACTTTAAAACTTGAAGGCAAAATTGCCGGGGTTAAGCTGGGTAGTTATTTACAGCTCTAATTAAGGCATTCAGGAAACTTCAAATGTCTGTAGGCAGTGACTTTACCCACACACAAGCCCACAAAAAGAAATATGCGTAAGGCAAACACAAAAACAAATTTAGCACCTGCACTTGTAGCTAAATAGAGCTTGTAAACACATTTTTGCTCACTAGACACAAGGGGAGACCAGACACAGGTATTGGAGTTGTTTGGCTAAGTTCAGCTGCCGGAACAGCCAGCGAAAGACTGTCTCTGGAAACTGTGGTATACAGCACCATCATTTCACACCGCAACTTTTTGCTAAGCAGTTGTTTTTGTGTCTTTTTTAAGGACCCGATTCCCCCTCCCCTTGTTTTGAAAAGGAACACAGCAATTAATCCTCCCGTGGAACTTCACTGCATTTCCTTACGTGCTGTTTAATTCAGATGTTTAACTGGATGCTTCTGTTTGCGGAGGAGACCAGAACTAGGGGCCATAAATACAAGATAGTCACTAGTCATCATAGAGTCATAATGGCACAGAAGGAAGCCATTCGGCCCATCGAATCCGTGCCGGCTCTCTGTAGAGCAATTCAGTCAGTCCCATTCCCCCGCTCTATCCCCGTAGCCCTGCAAGTTTATTTCCCTCAAGTGCCCATCCAGCCTCCCCTTGAAAACATTGAGTGTCTCCGCTTCCACCACTTCCGTCAGCAGCGAATACCAGGTCATCACCACTCGCTGCGTAAAAAAGTTTTTCCTCACATCCCCCCTGTATCCCTTGCCCAAAACCGTAAATCTGTGTCCCCTAGTCCTTGTACCATCAACTAGTGGGAACAGCCTTTCCCCGTCTAGCCTATCCAAACCCGTCATAATCTTGTACACCTCCATCAAATCACCCCTCAACCTCCTTTGCTCTAATGATAACAAATCCAGCTTCTCCAACCTGTCCTTGTAACTAAGATTCCCCCATCCCCGGAACCATTCTGGTAAATCTCCTCTGCACCCTCTCAAGGGCCTTCACATCCTTCCTAAAGTGTGGTGACCAGAACTGGATGCAATACACCAGCTGTGGCCTAACCAGCGCTTTATAAAGGTTCAGCATAACTTCTCTACTTTTGTACTCAATACCTCTATTTATAAAGCACTAATAGAAACTCAATTTTCCAAATTTGGAAAAAAATAAAGTTCTATGGCTATATTTAATGCTGCCCTCTGAATCCACACAAATGGAAACACCCAGTTAAACATCTGAATTAAACAGCGTGTAAGGTAATGTACTTGGAGCTGAGAAGGTCCCCGAGAGGTAAGTTCAGAGGATTAATGACTATAGCAGTATTTATTGATAAAATAAAGAGAAAGAGGGAGTCAGACAAGGCCACAACAGAGAGAGGGGGAGAGAGAAGTTGGAGATTAGAGGTGAACAATTGTATTTTTAGATGTCATGCTTTCCAATATCTGACCAGGAGTGTCAGAAAAGAAGAAAAAAAGACTTAGTAGATAGCCAGGTTGTAGATCTTCCCCAGTTACAGCTACAGTATCAAGCCTTCCATAATTAATAAAATTTGAAATGCAAAATAGTTTAGCAGTGTAGCACTGTGATTATCATTGTGCTGACTCGCGTGACGATAATTGAAGAATCTGTTTTGCTAAACAGTGGTTTTCAAACAATTGACACACTCCCAGGAATGCCCTGCAAATATCGACACACATCTGGGATCCCCATGCCATGAACTGACATGCTCCTGGGACCTCCCTTAAAATACTGACACATGGGATGAGGCTGGATAGCTCTTTTTCGGCTGGCACAGACACGGTGGGCCGAACGGCCTACTTCTGTGCCGTAAATTTCTATGACACTGTGTGATTCTATGAATATACTGTAGCGGTTCGTGTAAATCGCCACTAAATGAAAGAGTTTAACTTCGACGAACTATAAATAAGTTGTTTATTTACCAGAACAGGATAATTACAGCAGGTAAGGTAGCAGGTAAGATGGCTGACTGCAGGAGCACCATGTTGTAGGTCTTGTCCCAGCGGGGACTCCACAAGGACTGAATTCCCAGTCCCGTGGGGAGCGTCATGACCTCATTACGCTCTGCTCTATATTCCCGCGCTTTGGGCGTCACGTGACCACATTGTGACGTCAGCACGTTCGCATGCGCTTAGGCGGTCACGTGACCTGCGCCATTGCATCGGTACATCTCCCCGGTATGGATGCTGGCCTTTGAGGCCAAGGTTGCAAGGCTGGACTATGCCGGTACTTGCCGCGGGAGTGGAGGATCGCTTCGCTCCCGCCTGCTGGCTGATGCGGCCGAAGTCGCGATAGGCCGGGCTGTGCCAGCGGCCGTCTAGGAAACATGAGTCGGGCCGGCGGCCGACGCGCATGCATCACGTGATGCGTGACGTCAGTGCGTTAGGTCGCCTCTTAAAGGGGCAACGACCCAACAGGTAAGTTAAAGGGGCAACAGCCCCAACTGGTAAGTTATACAAATAAGTAAGTTAAGTACATACAGTTAAGTAAGTTATACATACATAAGTAAGTTAAGTTAAAGGGAATTATGTATCTCAATGTAAAGGACAACCAATGGGACCGCCACAATACAGTATTTCTTCTCGGTTTCGCCTGCATCCCTTTGCATTGTAGAATTACTTCCACTGAATGGCAGGTAACACTCTTCCAAAGTTGTAAGCAAAATACTGCAGATGCTGAAAATCCGAAATAACAACAGAAAACGCTGGAAAAACTCAGCAGGCCAGGGCAGCATCCGTGGAGAGAGAGAAACAGAGTCAACGTTTCGGGTCGAAGACCCTTCGAAGTCTCTCCACCTCTCCCAGACCTTCCCTTTTGGTCTGTCATCCCCTCCCCCATTTCCTAGCCCCCAAACTTGCTTTAAAATCTGTTTCATTTCCTGCTTTTTTTCTCAGTTCTGACGAAGGGTTTCGACCTGAAACGTCGACTCTGTTTCTCTCTCCACGGATGTTGCCCTGGCCTGCTGAGTTTTTCCAGCATTTTCTGTTGTTATGTCTGATATGTAATGTTGCTCTGTCGGTCAGTTAGTGGAAAAATGTGCAGGGCTACGGGGAAAGAGCAGGGGGGAGTGGGACTAATTGGATTGCTCTTTCAAAGAGCCGGCACAGGCACGATGGGCTGAATGGCCCCCTTCTGTGCTGTATCATTCTATGGTTAAGAGGTCAATAATGGAAGAGGGTAGGCTGTGCAGTACCCCCTGCCACAGTGGCTTGCCTGATGTGGTGGTGCAGTAAAGACTTCCTCTTTGATGTGACCTTCTTTTACAAAGTAAACATGTAACACTAGAAACAATGGCCCGTAATTTCCGATCGGAGGCTTCCTACGTGCGGATGCATCCTATCGGGAAAAAATCTACGCCCTTAGAGGATCAGAGAGGAATTTAGAACATAAAAACATAGAAAAATAGGAGCAGGAGTCGGCCATTCGGCCCTTCGAGCCTGCTCCGCCATTCAATATGATCATGGCTGATCCTCTATCTCAATACAGGAAACTTTGGTTTATCCGGAGGTTGTATGTCCAGAAACCTCGATCTAACGGCAGAAATCAGCAGCCGTTTTGGTTAGGTTTTTTTTCTTCTCCTAGCATTTTTTTTTTTAACAGTCAGGCTCTGGAAAGCGTCTCTGTAGCTTAGCAACAGCTTCAGAGATGCTTCCAAGGTACGGGCCGAGTGTTTACAAGTTGTTGCTAAGCAACAGTGTTTGTTGTCAGATACGGAGATGAAAACCTCCGTATCCTTCAACATTAGTGCTGGTCTATCCGGAAGTTTTGATAGATCGACAGCAGCTCAGTCCCGTCGGTGTCGGATATCGCGAAGTTTCCTGTACCATATTCCTGCTCTCTCCTCATACCCCTTGATGCCTTTTGTGTCTAGAAATCTATCTAACTCCTTCTTAAATATATTCAGTGACTTGGCCTCCACAGCCTTCTGTGGTAGAGAATTCCACAGGTTCACCACCCTCTGAGTGAAGAAATTTCTCCTCATCTCAGTCCTAAATGTCCTACCCCGTATCCTGAGACTGTGACCCCTCGTTCTAGACCCCCCCATCCAGGGGAAACATCCTCCCTGCATCCAGTCTGTCTAGCCCAGTCAGAATTTTATACGTTGCAATGAGATCCCCTCATTCTTCTAAACTCTAGTGAATACAGGCCTACTCGACCCAACCTCTCCTCATACGACAGTCCTGCCATCCCAGGAATCAGCCTGATATTTCCAGATTTCTTTTCTCCCTGATTTGGCCTGGGCTTTTTTTTTTCACCTTTCCCAGGCGATTACAGGGTATACGAGTGTGAAAGGACACTTGGAGTCACGCGATGCTTTGCTGCGTCATGACTGCTTGGGACAGGCTTGACGGACCAGCCGGTCTGCTCCTCTCCGTCTTTTTGTATGTTTTTGTGCAAGGAACAGCTGTTGGTCCAGATGGCAACTCTCAGCGCATTCCATCTCCTTAATGGCCACTGACATTTACACAAGAGAATTTCAACATCGTTGCTGTAGATTTATTGAGAACTAATCTACATCTAATTACTGGAAAGTTCTATGAGATATAAAAGCCAAGAAATCAGGTTGTGTGATATGACTGTACGCACAGTAAAAGTGCTCTTCTTAGTGGAAGTGCTAACCCATTTATTTTAAACAGGTTAATGCTTTCATTAGGTTAGCTGAGAAAGCAATTTCCTGCGAAGGTGTTAAAGCAATTCCAAGGTAGTGCCACGCAATGACTACAGCCGACATACCGAGTATTTACTGCAGGATCCTCGCCTGCTGACTGAAGATCGGGATATCGCCAAACACTGCGCCTGTGATTTTCCGATATACGTGGCCAACAGGCAAGGCTCCCACGTGTCCACCGCGGCTCCGTGGATAGCGCTCGCGCCTCTGCGCCAGAAGGTTGTGTGGGTTCGAGTCCCACTCCAGAGACTTGAGCACGCAATCCAGGCTGACACTCCAGTGCCAGTGCTGAGGGAGTGCTGCATTGTCGGAGAAGAATGAGAGGCGATCTTATCGAAACATATAAGATTGTGAGGGGGCTTGATCGGGTGGATGCGGTGAGGATGTTTCCACTGATGGATGAGATTAGAACTAGGGGGCATAATCTGAGAATAAGGGGCTGCCCTTTCAAAACTGAGATGAGGAGAAACTTCTTCACTCAGAGGGTAGTAAATCTATGGAATTTGCTACCTCAGAGAGCTGCGGAAGCTGCAACATTAAATAAATTTAAAATGGGGATAGACATTTTCCTAGCAGATAAGGGAATTAGGGGTTACGGGGAGAGGGCAGGGAAGTGGACGTGAGTCTAGGTTCAGATCAGCCATGATCCTATTGAATGGCGGAGCAGGCCCGAGGGGCCGTATGGCCTACTCCTGCTCCTACTTCTTATGTTCTTATGTTCTAGGTGCCGTCTTTCGGATGAGAAGTTAAACCGCAGCCCCTGTCTGCCCTCTAAGGTGGATGTAAAAAATCCCGTGGCACTATTTTGAAGAAGAGAAGGGGAGTTCTCCCCGGTGTCCTGGCCAATATTTGTCCCTCAATCAACATCACCTAAACAGATTATCTGGTCATTATCACTTTGCCGCGCTTCCCACATTACAATAGTGACTACACTTCAAAAAGTACTTCATTGGCTGTAAAGCGTTTTGAGACGTTGTGAGAACACGAAAGGCGCTACATAAATGCAAGTCTTATTCCTCTGGAAATTCCACTCTTAAATTGTCATAATCTACACTTACTCATTCTGTGAAATGATTTGAATTGAGAGTGGCTACAAGTTAGCGTTAAATTAATTTACAGGCACATTTCTGCATAAATATCTGCAACTTGGCATTAGTGGGCCTGCAGGACAAGACTATACCAAAGCAGTGTAATAACATCATGTAAACTCAGGTCCCTGTACCATCAAGATTCTAGAATTTACATCTATATAACAACGGAATCTTATTGAAACATATAAGATACTGAGGGGGCTCGACAAGGTAGATGCAGAGAGGATGTTTCCCCTTGTGGGGAAATCTAGAACTCGGGGACACAGTTTCAGAATAAGGGGTCACCCTTTTAGAACTGAGATGAGGAGGAATTTCTTCTCTCGAAGGGTCGTAAATCTGTGGAATTCTCTGCCTCAGAGAGCTGTGGAGGCTGGGTCATTAAATACATTTAAGGTGGAGATAGACAGATTTTTGCAAGATAAGGGAGTGAAGGGTTATGGGGAGCGGGCTGGGAAGTGGCTTTGAGCCCAAGATCAGCCATGACCTTATTGACTGGCGGAGCAGGCTCGAGGGGCCAAGTGGCCTATTCCTGCTCCGATTTCTTATGTTCTTATGTAGAACATTCCAAAGTCCTTCACAGACAGTGAATTACTTTGACGTCTAATCACTGTTGTTGTGCATTTGTTCATTTTCCACGCAGCGACGTCTACAACTGGCATTTAGGTGAACGGCCGGTTAATTGTTCTCTTTATAGCTGGCGTATGTTGAGTGATAAATGCTGGCCAAGCTACCGAGAGACATCCCTGTTCTTCTTCATAGTGCCGTGGGATCTTTAACAATCGCCTGGTCATTTACTGCCCAATCTGAAGGGCAGCACCGCCGACATAGAAAAGAGAAGGCTGAGGGGAGACCCGATAGAGGTCTTTAAGCTTATGAAAGATTTTGCAACGGTAGATGTGGAGAAGATGTTTCCACTGGCGGAGGAGCCCAGAACTAGGGGCCATAAATATAAGATAGTCGCTAATAGGGAATTGAGGAGAAACTTCTTTACAAAGAGAGTGGTTAGAATGTAGAACTCGCTACCACAGGGAGTAGTTGAGGCGAATAACATAGATGCATTTAAGGGGAAGCTGGCTAAGTACATGAGGGAGAAAGGAATAAAGGGATGTGTTGATGAGGTTAGATGAAGTAAAAAGAAAGACTTGCATTTATACAGCACCTTTCATGACCACCGGACGTCCCAAAGTGCTTTACAGCCATTGAAATACTTTTTGAAGTGTAGTCACTGTTGTAATGTAGGAAACACGGCAGCCAATTTGCGCACAGCAAGCTCCCACAAACAGCAATGTGGTAGTGACCAGATAATCTGTTTTAGTTATGTTGATTGAGAGATATATTTTAGCCAGGACACCGGGGAGAACTCCCCCTGCTCTTCTTCAAAATAGTGCCATGGGATCTTTTACATCCACCTGAGAGAGCAGACGGGGCCTCAGTTTAACATCTCATCCGAAAGACGGCACCTCCGGCAGTGCGGCACTCCCTCAGCACCGCACTGGAGCGTCAGCCTAGGTTTTTGTGCTCAAGTCTCTGACTCAGCGGTGACACTAGTAGGGTGGGAGGAGGCTATTGTGGAGCATAACCATCGGCATGGGCCTGTTGGGCTGACTGGCCTGTTTGCGTGCTGTAAATACTATGTAACACAACACTCCCTTAGTATTGAACTGGAGTCACGCCTCGATTATGTTCTCATGTTCCAGACTGGAGCTTGAACTGACAACCTTTTGATTCTGTGGCAGGAGGAGCTACCTACTGGGCCCAGCAGACAGCTACTGTAAGTATTAAGAACTGCAAGAACCTCTGTGATTTCTGTGAAGGAAATTAAAAGTCAAATAAATGAAAATGTGAATTATACTGTGCACATGTTAATGAACAAATTGTTTGTTTAGAAGTGCCTTTGTCTGCCATTTTAATAGAGGGGTTCATCCATTTAAAATACTACCATTAAATACAACAACAACAACTTGAATTTATATAGCGCCTTTAACGTAGTAAAATGTCCCAAGGCGCTGCACAGGAGTATTATAAGACAAAAAATTTGACACCGAGCCACATAAGGAGAAATTAGGGCAGGTGACCAAAAGCTTGGTCAAAGAGGTAGGTTTTAAGGAGCGTCTTAAAGGAGGAGAGAGAGGTAGCGAGGCGGAGAGGTTTAGGGAGGGAATTCCAGAGCTTAGGGCCCAGGCAACAGAAGGCACGGCCACCAATGGTGGAGCGATTATAATCAGGGATGCTCAAGAGGGCAGAATTAGAGGAGCGCATAGACCTTGGCGGGGGGTTGTACAGGGCCTTGGTGAGACTACACCTTGAGTATTGTGTGCAGTTTTGGTCGCCTTATCTGAGGAAGGATGTTCTTGCCGTGGAGGGAGTGCAGCGAAGATTCACCAGGCTGATACCTGGGATGGCAGGAATGACGTATGAAGAGAGATTGGGTCGATTAGGCTTATATTCGCTAGAGTTTAGAAGAATGAGAGGGGATCTCATTGAAACTTATAAAATTCTAACAGGACTAGACAGACTAGATGCAGGAAGGATGTTCCCGATGGCCGGGGAGTCCAGAACCAGGGGTCACAGTCTAAGGATAAGGGATAAGTCATTTAGGACAGAGATGAGGAGGAATTTCTTCACCCAGAGAGTGGTGAACCTGTGGAATTCTCTACCACAAAAGGCAGTTGAGGCCAACTTATTAAATATATTCAAGAAGGAGTTAGATATATTTCTTAAGGCTAAAGGGATCAAGGGATATGGGGAGAAAGCAGGGACAGGGTACTGAATTTGGATGATCAGCCATGATCTCATTAAATGGCAGAACAGGGTCGAGGGGCCGAATGGCCTACTCCTGCTCCTATCTTCTATGTTTCGTTGTTCGTGGCGCTGAAGGAGATTACAGAGGTAGGGAGGGGCGAGGCCATGGAGGGATAAATAGTGGACAAAGGAATTTGATACACACTAATGTCTGCACGGCAACATTTGAAGGCCAATATCTATATCGTCCTCTAGGTCACTGACAGATTAGAAAGCTCCTTTAATAAACAATCCAGCTACGTGTTTACTTCACACCTTCTTCATTCAGCTGACCCATAGCTGGCAGGACAGGAAGTCCAGAGCTGACAGCGCTCGTTCTGAATGTGGCTTCAAGTCCACTGGGGGGAGGGTGGGGGGGAAACAAATCAACCGCATGAAGGAAATGTCCACTGAATATAAAACAGACACGTGGGAGAACAAAAGCAAAAAAGGTAAATCTACTCGTGCTGTCCACAGAACGTTAACAAAAAAACAATTCCAGAAGTAAATACAACTATTCAGAATTTTAAAAAAGGACCATAAACATGCAAACTGGCACAAGTACAAATTGTAGGCAGCCCCGGATTCTGATGCAACAACAGAAAATGCTGGAGAAACTCAGCAGGTCAGGCAACATCCGTGGAGAGAAATTTGAGTTGACGTTTCGGGTCGAACCCTTCTTCAAAACTGGAAAGAAAAGAAAATCGATCGAAGGCAGGGCTGCGATCGGACAAAAGAAGTAAAAGAAACAAAAGTAGTAGAAGAGACAATAAAAGGTATTCGAAGCTAGACGAGATGGTAATAGGCTGAGATTAGGTGTGAAGTGTACTGGCAGGGCAAGAGATAGCTGCCAGGTGTGAGAGAGAAACAAAAGGAAAGGGGCGGGGGGGGGGGGGAAAGGGAGTGGAAAAATTACAAGAAAAAATGTAATAGGGGCCGAGATTATGATCTGAAATTGTTGAATTCGATATTGAGTCCGGAAGGCTGCAAAGTGCCTAATCGGAAGATGAGGTGCTGTTCCTCGAGTTTACGTTGAGCTTCCGTGGAACAATACAAGAGGCCAAGGACGGTGAGGTCCGAGTGGGAATGGAGCGGTGAATTAAAATGACAGGTGACCGGAAGCTCGGGGTCACCCTTACGGACTGAATGGAGGTGTTCCGCAAAGCGGTCACCCAATCTCCAACTAATTTAGTAGCTCTAGTGGGAGAGGCAGACTGATTCCTGGGATGGCAGGACTGTCGGTATGAGGAGAGATTGGACTTGTATTCACTAGAGTTTAGAAGAATGAGAGGGGATCACATTGAAACATATAGAGTTCTGACCGGGCTAGACAGACTGGATGCAGGGAGGATGTTTCCCCTGGCTGGGGGGGTCTAGAACGAGGGGTCACAGTCTCAGGATATGGGGTAGGACATTTAGGACTGAGATGAGGAGAAATGTCTTCACTCAGAGGGTGGTGAACCTGTGGAATTCTCTACCACAGAAGGCTGTGGGAGGCCAAGTTACTGAATATATTTAAGAAGGAGATCGATAGATTTGTAGACACAAAAGGCATCAAGGGGTATGGGGAGAGAGCGGGAATATGGTATTGAGATAGAGGATCAGCCATGATCATATTGAATGGTGGAGCAGGCTCGAAGGGCCGAATGGCCGACTCCTGCTCCTATTTTTCTATGTTTCTATGTTTCTATGCAAGGGTCCAGAGCGACAGGCAGAAACAACAGTCTGCCAAATATTAGGCCGTCCCACCCATAATTGCATTTTTTTTTAATAAACACGTTTGTTGAATTTGCACAGAGATATTTGGCCAAAGGAGAAACGTTTCAGAACAAGAGTTCTGTCTCTTAGTCTGAAAAGCATTCGTAAGTGCAGTGAATAAAATATCTCTTGAATTTAGTTCAAAGAATTAAGGCAAAGGGATCCTTAATGTATTGTTCTAATTGCCATAAAAAAGCATTTGAGGCACCTGCAGAAATAACATATCCTTGTACAAATGGATATTAGTTCTCTTCAGCCCTTTGGTCGACATATCAACATGGCAGAAGTTACACACCCCCTTCCCTCCCTCCACCCACCCCCTCCCTCCCTCCACCCACCCCCTTCCCTCCCTCCCTCCACCCAGCCCCTCCCTCCCTCCCTCCACCCCATTCCCTCCCTCCATCCTCCCTCCCTCCACCCTCCCTTTAGCCCTCCTCCCTCCTTCCTCCCTCCACTACCCCCTCCCTCCAACCCCGCTCCCTCTCTCCCTCCTCCACCCT
This sequence comes from Somniosus microcephalus, assembly GCF_052327205.1. Classification (NCBI taxonomy): domain Eukaryota; kingdom Metazoa; phylum Chordata; class Chondrichthyes; order Squaliformes; family Somniosidae; genus Somniosus; species Somniosus microcephalus. The sequence goes on from NC_141018.1 coordinate 30,713,567, forward strand.
CCCTCCACACCCCCTCCCCTCCCTCCCCTCTCACCCTCCCCTCCCTCCTCACCCCCTCCCTCCACCCCCCACTCCCCCCCCCACACCCCTCCCTCCACCCCCCTCTCCCCCCCCCTCCCACCCACACTCCCACACTCCCCCCCTCCCACCCACCTCCCTCCCTCTCCCCCCCTCCCACACTCCCCTCCCTCCCCTCCCCCCTCCCACACTCCCCTCCCTCCCCCTCCCCCCTCCACACTCCCCTCCCTCCACTCCCCTCACTCCCCTCCCCCTCCCTCCCCTCCATCTCCCACACTCCCCTCCCACACTCCCCTCCCCCTCCCACACTCCCCTCCCACACTCCCCTCCCCCTCCCACACTCCCCTCCCACACTCCCCTCCCCCTCCCACACTCCCCTCCCCCCCCCACACTCCCCTCCCCCCCCCACACTCCCCTCCACACTCCCCTCCCACACTCCCCTCCACACTCCCACACTCCCCTCCCCCCCACACTCCCCTCCCCCCCCACACTCCCCTCCCCCCCCACACTCCCCTCCCACACTCCCCTCCCCCCCCTCCCACACTCCCCTCCCCCCCCTCCCACACTCCCCTCCCTCCCCCCCACACTCCCCTCCCTCTCCCACGCTCCCCACCCACACTCCCCTCCCTCTCCCACGCTCCCCTCCCACACTCCACTCCCTCTCCCCACGCTCCCCTCCCACACTCCCCTCCCTCTCCCACGCTCCCCTCCCACACTCCCCTCCCACACTCCCCTCCCTCCCCCCCCCTCCCACACTCCCCTCCCTCCCCCCCCTCCCTCCTCTCCCACACTCCCCTCCCTCCCCCCCTCTCCACACTCCCCTCCCTCCCCCCCCCACACTCCCCTCCCCACACCCCCCCACACTCCCCTCCCACACTCCCCTCCCCCTCCCACACTCCACCCACCTCCCCTCCCTCCCCCCCCTCCCACACTCCCCTCACTCCCCTCCCACACTCCCCTCACTCCCCTCCCACACTCCCCTCCCTCTCCCACACTCCCCTCCCACACTCCCCTCCCACACTCCCCTCCCACCCCCCTCCCACACTCCCCTCCCTCCCCCCCCCCTCCCCCTCCACACTCCCCTCCCTCCCCCCCCCCCCACACTCCCCACCCTCCCCTCCCACACTCCCCTCCCACACCCCACACTCCCCTCCCTCCCCCCCCTCCCACACTCCCACACTCCCCCTCCCCCCCCCCACACTCCCCTCACTCCCTCCACACTCCCCTCACTCCCCTCCCACACTCCCTCACCCCCTCCCACACTCCCCTCACTCCCCTCCCCACCCTCCCCCCTCCCACACTCCCCTCACTCCCTCCCACACTCCCTCACTCCCCCCCACACTCCCTCACTCCCCTCCCACACTCCCCTCACTCCCCTCCCACACTCCCCTCACTCCCCTCCCACACTCCCCTCACTCCCCTCACTCCCCTCCCACACTCCACACTCCCTCCCTCCCCCCACACTCCCTCCCCCTCCCACACTCCCCCCACACTCCCCACCCCCCTCCCACACTCCCCTCCCTCCCACACCCCCTCCCTCCACCCCTCCCTCCCCCCTCCCACACTCCCCTCCCTCCCCCCCTCCCACACTCCCCTCCCTCCCCCCCACACTCCCCTCCCTCCCACACTCCCATCCCTCCCCCCTCCCCTCCCTCCCACACTCCCCTCCCCCCCCACACTCCCCCCCCCACACTCCCCCCCCCACTCCCCTCCCCCCCCACACTCCCCTCCCCCCCTCCCACACTCCCCCCCTCCCCTCCCTCCCACACTCCCCTCCCTCCCCCCTCCCACACTCCCCTCCCTCCCACTCACTCCCCCCCTCACTCCCCCCCCCACACTCCCCTCCCTCCCCCACACTCCCTCCCCCCTCCCCCTCCCACACTCCCCCCCACACTCCCCTCCCCCCTCCCACACCACTCCCCCCCCTCCCACACTCCCCCTCCCCCTCCCCCCCCTCCCACACACCACTCCCCCCCTCCCACACACCACTCCCCCCCCTCCCACTCCACTCCCCTCCCCACACCACTCCCCCCACCCTCCCACACCTCCTCCCACACACCACTCCACTCCCCCTCCCCACACTCCACTCACCCCTCCCCACACTCCCCTCCCCACCTCCCTCACCTCCACCCACACTCACTCCCCTCCCACACTCCCTCCCACTCACTCCCTCCCCTCCCCACCCACTCCACTCCCCTCCCCTCCCCACACTCCACTCCCCTCCCCACTCCACTCCCCTCCCCTCCCCACCCACTCCCCTCCCCTCCCCCTCCCTCCACTCCACTCCCCTCCCCTCCCCACACTCCACTCCCCCCTCCCCTCCCCTCCCCACACTCCACTCCCCTCCCCTCCCCACACTCCACTCCCCTCCCCACACTCCACCTCCCCTCCCCACACTCCCCCTCCCCTCCCCACACTCCCCTCCCCTCCCCACACTCCCCTCCCCTCCCCTCCCCACACTCCACTCCCCTCCCCACACCTCCACTCCCACACTCCACCCCTCCCACACTCCACCCTCCCCTCCCCACACTCCCCTCCCTCCCCACCTCCACTCCCCCTCCCCTCTCCCCTCTCCCACTCCCCTCCCCTCCCCACACTCCACTCCCCTCCCCTCCCCACACTCCTCCCTCCCCTCCCTCCCCCTCCCCTCCCTCCCTCCCACACTCCCTCCCCTCCCCACACTCCCCTCCCCTCCCCTCCCCACACTCCCCTCCCCCACCCCTCCACTCCCCTCCACACTCCACTCCCCTCCCACACTCCACTTCCCTCCCCACACTCCACCCCTCCCACACTCCCCTCCCCACACTCCACTCCCCTCCCCACTCCCCACACCTCCACTCCCCTCCCCTCCACACTCCACTCCCCTCCCCTCCCCTCCCCTCACCACT